>NC_057811.1:242272263-242572263 GCF_018294505.1 Triticum aestivum | reverse complement strand
GCCATCAATTTCAAGATAGACAATAGGATAGTTCAATGGGACGAACTCATCAGTAGTGACACCATACTAAATGAGTTGGGTCACGCATTAAGTAGGTGCGGATGGCCTGCAAGGACCTTTGAGGAGATACGGAAAGAACTTCTCAGGTTGCATCGAAGGTGGAAGAAGCAACAGCATAAGAGTGCAACTTTCATAGAACCAATCATCTTGAGGGAGGATGACTAGTTCCAATCATCTTGAGGGAAGACGACTAGTTCCAATCGTCTTGAGGGAGGACGACTAGTGGTAATCATCTTGAGGGAGGACGACTAGGACTAATCATCTTGCAGGAGGACGATTAGTTCCAGTCGTCTTGCCCCAAGACGACGCCATATTATTTGTGTAATATATCTAAACCATGAATTATTTCTGTAAATTAATAAAAAATATTATTTGAAAAAAATAACTAGATCTCTTTCCATTCAGGATATGTTCTATGAACTAGATCTCTTTCCATGGAGGATATGCATCATCTATATTCCCCAAGGGAAAAGCTGCACGAGGTACCGCGCAACCACGCTATCCACATGGCCATAGTTTTTTCTGGCCGTGTGGTGCGTTGAATTTGACCCAAAGTGGCCGGTCCTTCCCAGGACCTGCGCAAGCGGGGGCTACGTGCACCGGGCTGCCCTTTTTATTTGATGCGTCGAATTTGACCACGGATTGACAGGCTATAGCCCTCCTGCACGAGGCCTCCAAAGCCTCACCAGGACCTTAAAAACTCAGATGATGGAGGTCCCACACAGCTCGGTCCCCCTCCCTCACTCCTCACCCTCCCTCTATCGCATCGCTTCCCCCCCCCCCCCCCCAGAGCTCTCTCCCGGTCGACGTCAGCCATATCCCAAGTTCCCAAGTTGCTCCAGCTCGCGTCCCTGCTAACCCAATTCACTATATTTTGATCAGAGAAAATAAATTGTTTGTTGGAATAAGGCAGACAATATGCCATTGGAAAGATATTGATTAGGCGAAACTTTTTTCGTGTAGAACACTTTCTGAAATTCCCTACGGGCTAAGAGCAGTTTTGGAAAAACAAACGGCATTGTCAGACCTTTTATGCCTGGAGCGCTACAGGAACACGTTAACTGCTAGGGGATGACTAAGCTAACTGCCGGCATCGAAGATACCAATATTTTGCTTCGTTCACTTTTTATCTGGGTCACGCTTGTTAGCATAATCTAGTCGCCCCGCCCCTTAGCTAAATAAGTGCGTAAGGCACACAGTTGATTTAGCGTGCCATGGCAACGGTTTTCGGCTGCCATGACAGCCGAATTCTTGGCAGCATTTTTTCTGTTGGTTAGCTCTTCTTTCATTTTCTGTTGGACCAACGCCTCAGGACGCTGCAGTCCGCAGTCCGCGGTCAGAGACCCAAGGTGAGCAATAACAAGGCAGAGAGCAGCCAGGAGCGCCGCGGCTCGTGAAAGGCGCCACCGGCCCGTGGTGCTCCTACTCGCTGGGTAGCAGGGCGAAGACGGCCAATGGCGGGCGGTGACATGGGGCAACTGGATCCCAGACACCACGGGGAAGTAGTGCTAGAGGCCGAAGGCTGGCCGTCGCGCGCTCACGGGGCAATGGTGGCAAGGGAGGGGAGGGCAACCGGATCCGCCAGCATCGCATGGTCTGGGGAGGCGTTGGAGGTGGCGCTCGACCGGTGCCTGGGAGGCACGAGGAGTGGATCTGGAGCACAGGGGGAGTGGGGAGGAAGAAGGAGGGCGGCTAGGGGGGTTTTTTGGCTGGCGTTGGTGATACAGGATAGGGTGCGGTGGTCAAAAACAAGGAAGAAGAAGGATGGGGAGGCGAGGGATGGGGATGCTCGCCTGGAACCAGGCGGAGGGGAACCGCACGGTCGCTGACGTGGGGAAGGCCGAGCACGGCATCGCTGCAGCCGAGAGCAAACCAGAGCTCACTCGCTCCCTTCGGGAAAAGAAACAAGACAGGGGAGGAATTGTTTATTGGGGGTGCAGAATAATTCTGCTGCAACTCTTAAAGGGGGGGTGCACAATATTCCCGCCCTACAAAGTTTATAGGTTCGTGATTTGGTGGTAACTAAAAACATACAGTTTACGCAACACATTAGATAAGGTCACTGCAAGAGAATTCCAGACTCTGGAGTTTTCTGGTTGTAACAAGTACCGTAGATCCATGCGAATTACTACATTCATTAATAGACAGAAAACATGTGTAAAGAGGAAAACAATCAGGGTGGTTTATTGATCAGTCAGAGCAGCACAGATCTCATCATTATTTGTCACATTATTCTATTTAAAGGTCGTTGCTCCATCAACATATATTCCCCTGAGCAGCTAAGAATCCTGAAGTAGAGATATAAATACCACTGTTGTAAGAACAGCCACTTAACATGCATAGGCGCTAAGCACTATCCTCCCACCTCGTCTGAACAGACACTGCATACCACCTGCTACCCGCCTATCATTTATGCATTTTTAGGATACTGGAAAAGGGTTTTGTCCCTTAAAAATAAGGGCATACGAAACCAAGTGATAACCACATCGCGATGTGATGAGATCATGAGAGTAAAAGCAAATACGTGAGACTTGGTATATTGGTATAGTAAGCAGATGTTACCAAAACTTAATCTTCGGAAATTTCTTCTATTAACTAGTTGTCTCTGCTTAATGTATATGTACCTTCTAAATCATAACTAGAAATACAATATAACTGCATCATCAAATTCCATCTTTTCCGGTTAATTCAATCTCAAAGCAGCCAGAATGTTCATCATCAAGAAAAGGAGGTTCAATACTCCTGTAATTGTAATGCTCGTCACTTGAATAAGTTAGAAAGAACGTAGTAGCAGGGTCTTGAACAGATAAGTCACGCAGTGCTAAAAGACCAAGGCAATCATCAAGCAGGAAAGACTCCTTTGGTGTTGCGGTAGTGCTAAAAGTGATTGGTCTGCTTACCTAGATTATCATCTTAATATTATAATCCTACCTGGTTGATTCTTCTTCTTCCATGTCACCTTAGATCCCCAAAACCTTATGTCTTTCATTTCTCCCTGTCCTAGCCATAATATTTGTTTTGCAAGTGTACTATCCCAAGATTGCACTTCTATTCATAGCTATAGCACATCACTCAATCATGCAATTCAAAGAAACGGTTTACTAATGTCACCAGCAAAACGCGTTTCATAAACAAAAACAGTCTTCGGGTGCCCATTTATGGTAAAATGCACGTATGACCCAGCATCATAAAGTATTAGCCAAGCTTATAGCGCACTGCAAGATGAAGATTCAACCACTTTGTGCATCCAGACAACGGCGGAGCTATGTAGAACCTTGAGGGAGCCGTGCCCCCCCCCCCCCAGCCCAAATGAGAATTTTTTTACTAGGTACTCAGTAGTAATGGCCCATCATGCCTCTACATGCACGCACAAGCCATCTTGGCATCATCACGCACGCAGCCACGCACACTTCCAGGCTCGGCTGCTGCTTCGTCTCTGTTCCCCAACTAGGCAACCACGCTCACGCACGTCTGCTCGCCTCCATCCATGAACCAGGCAACCAGCTGCCCTGCCGCCACTCCCTTGATGCCGACGCCGACTAGAAGCTCACCTGATCCGTGCGCCGCCGGCGGCAAACATCCCGACGAAGCATGTTGAGGCCGGCCGCTCCTCTTCGGCTCTTTGCCACTGGCCTGCCCGGTCCAATGGTCGTCTATGTCAGCTGGCCGGCCAGCTACCCATCGTCACCGGCCGTTCCGCCCCATACGAATTTGTTAGTCCCCTGTACCCACCTTAAACTATTAGAATTTGGATCCCCATCCCTGTGTGTAGTGAATTAGAGTACGACAGTGAAATTGGGAAAAGTGTTTGGGAAACACTAAAATTTAGTACTACCTCGGTAAAGAAATATAAGTTCATTTAGACCACTAAAGAGGGAGTAATTAGAATGCCTATTCATCTGATCTAATTGGGGATTTGTTTTGTTTCTTGCATCGCAGATTTGTTCTCTTGAGTCTTAATTTGGGACTCAAAAGCAACGGCTCAAAAGGATACTGATAAATTTGTCAGGAGGCCACAAGTTCTGTTTTGTTGTGGTTCTTTAATTTTTCCTTTTTGCTATTGGCCCCCCAATAGATTTTTGTCAAGCTCCGCCACTGCATCCAGAGTTCCAGAGATACCTCGTTTTACCACTAAAATCGTTCGCATGCAACAACACAATCTCCAACACGGGAGGTTTTTCATGATTTTTGGAATTCCTAAAGAGCGGTGAAGCAGTGGGATCACTAATCGTCAAATACAGATAACTGCCTAAGAAAATTAACACTGTAACCAGAGAAATCTGAGCATTACGACAAACAGCACGAGCACTGACTCACCTGATACGAGGTAAGCGGCGGATGTGGCGAAGAGGACAGCGGATGGCACCAAGACGACCATCCAGTAGAAGTCGGCGGCCTCGGCCGTGGTCATGTAGAAAGCCCCGCCTCGATATCGATACGCCTCGGGCTCCTCCTCCCGGCTGCTAGCAGCTGCCGGGAGCGCCTCCAGCATGCGGCGCTCCCGGCAGAAGGGCCGGTCCGCGGGCTCGGCGGGAAACACGATCCCGAGGCTGATCCCCACCGCGGCAACGGTAGCGAAGGCGACGCAGGCGGCAGCCGCCGCTGCTAGCGGCAGCGCGCGCTCCTCGTCCCGCAGCGCCTCGTACGCACCCCGCGGCATGATGGCCTGCCGCAGAGCGTCGCCGAGCAGCGCCGTCGCGGTGGTGCAAGAACGGTTCGGTGCTTCGGTTGGTGGAGGCTACAACCCTAGACCGAGCTGGTGCGGGATTTTTTTTTTTTTTTGAAAGGCTGGTGCGGGAATTTTGGTGTTGCGTTGTTCCGCGACTACAGCCGCGCCCCAAACGCCCCCAGACGATTTTTGAGCGCCATCGCCTAAAAATTGGTCTACCGGTGGACCCAGGCCGAACCCGACGCGCTGGGACGCCGGGGCAAGCGATTTTTGACGTGAAAGAACTGCGGGGCCGCCGTTTCAGCGACACTCGCCTCGTCATCCTCACAACGCCTTGGTTTCCCGCGGGGAATCAATGCCAAGGCAGCCGCCGGTCAGCCTTCCACTGATTCCTCACGGGCAGTGCGGCGACGCCCCCCTCCCGCTACGCGTACACACGTCGTCCACCCCCGGCCGCTATAAAGCAACGCCTCCCTCTCGCCTGTGACCACACACTGCCCACAGCCGGCGAGCTTTGACTCTCTCTCCCCGTGGGCAGCCGCCGCCGATGTTCCTCTCCTCTCTCTCCTCGTGCCCAACCACGACGATGGGCGAGCGTTCCCCCGGCAATGGGGTGGTGGCCAATGGCTTCGGCCGTCGCTCGTTGCACGAGTGGGAGCCCACTTGCTGTTCGGGGCGAACATCCCAGCACCTTCCGACATGCGCGCGCCGGGGCGGTGGAAGCTCAGCGCCAGTGGCGTCCCCATCCCCCGCTGCCCGACGTCACTGTGCGCCCCGACTACTTCGCCGACGAGGTCGACTGCGTGCGAGTGTCGCTGACGGAGGAGCAGCGGGCCCTCCGGCAGTACGCCGACGGCAACCACGAGGCGTTGGCGGCGTACTTCCAGCAACGGCAGGCGCAGCGGCTGGCCTCCACCGACAACGCGCCGGTGGTGCGCGGGACCAAGAACAGCGAGGGCCGCCGCCTGTGGCGGGGCGCCTCAGCTGCACGCTCCACGCTGTTCTCCGGCACCTCGAGAGCGGCAACGACCCGCCATTGACGTACCCTGCCACCCCAATCCGAAGCGGCGGCCAATGGATGCCGAGGAGGACGGCATCCTCTTCTTCCTTGATAGAGGCAAAGGTGTCCCGTCTTCGATGAGATGGTGGCTATCGTTTTGGACGAAGTCGACTTTGATGATCCGACTACGAAAGTGCGAGGACGTCGCGCCTTACCAATCGCTAAACCAACTCCGAGAGGTTATTGACCTGTCGGAGCACGATCAACCTGACCACGAAGGTCTGTTTCCTGCAGGCAAACGAAGAACAAGTAAGAAACTAAGATTGCAATCTGGATATTGCGAATATAAGAGGAAAGCTTTATTGATCAAGGTGGGGTTCTGTGACGCCTTTGTCTGGTCGTTGAACACAAACGAAGTCCGCGAAGTTGCAGCTATGGCGACTTTAATCTAAACAAAACTCAAATTCTAAACGACGCCTAAGGGTTGTATATATGAAGGAAGAGGGGGGGAATTTCGTGGCCCTTGGAGGAAGGGTCCGAAACCAACCCTAACTCTTGTTTCCCCACACATACGGACTCTAAAAACAGCCTATACTCAAGTATTTCAAAATTACATGGGTCTGGCCCAATAATAAGGTGACGCAACACCTAAAATAGACTATGGACGAAATTTATGAAGTGGCATCTTGTATATTTCGTCCAAGGCTTCATGCACTCCTTATGGTGGCTTCAAAGTCCTGAAATCATCACTAGTAACTCCGTTCTTGTTCCCCTTGCGCATGCCATCATCTCCATGCTTGGTCTTGCTCCGGTGTTCATCCCTCTTATCCATGCCAGACCCTTCATTTGTAAGCAAAACAAATGTATCCAATTTAGGCAGCATCATATTCTCATGAACATTAGAATCATCACCAAGAAACAAAAGTACCTGATAATTTAATTGCGTGCGCGAGCTCTAGTAATTGGTCCAGTATATGTAGAAGTAGGGGATGTGGGTGTAACAATGGTATTGATGCCCTCATCATCCTCCCCTTCTTAAAATAAAGTCGTCCTCGACGAAAGCTCGTCTTCCTCACCCAAATAAGGTTTCAAATCTGCAATGTTAAAAGTGGGACTAACCCCAAAATCTGCAGGCAGCTCAAGTTTATATACATTATCATTTATTTTCTCTAACACCTTAAATGGACCATCAACATGTGGCATTAGTTTTGATTTGCGCAAATTAGGAAATCTATCATTACGCAAATGTAACCAAACAAGATCTCTAGGTGCAAACACAACATGTTTTCTACCCTTATCTCCAGCAAGTTTATATTTAGCATTCATACGCTCAATGTTTTCCTTAGTTAACTCATGCATTTTTAAGATCAATTCAACACATTGTTTAGCATCAAAATTAACCTTCTCCGAAGATGGAAGAGGCAACAAATCAATTGGTGCATGAGGTAGGAAACCATACACAATTTCAAAAGGGCACATCTTAGTAGTAGAATGCAATGAACGATTATAAGCAAATTCAATATGAGGCAAACATTCTTCCCACATTTTCTTATTATTCTTTAAAACAGCCCTAAGCAAGGTAGACAATGTTCTATTGACTACTTCAGTTTGTCCATCAGTTTGAGGATGACATGTAGTACTAAAAAGCAGTTTAGTCCCCAACTTAGCCCATAAACAACTCCAAAAGTGGCTAAGAAATTTAGTATCATGATCTGAAACAATAGTATTTGGCACACCATGCAAGCGAATAATTTCATGAAAGAACAAATTAGCAACATTAACAGCATCATCGCTTTTATGACATGGTATAAAGTGTGCCATTTTCGTGAACCTATCCACGACAACAAATATGCTATCCCTCCCCTTCTTTGTTCGAGGTAAACCTAAAACAAAGTCCATAGATATATCCTCCCAAGGAACACTAGGTACAGGCAAAGGCATATATAAACCATGAGGATTGAGTCGTGACTTAGCTTTTTGACATGTAGTGCAGCGAGCAACAAAACGCTCAACATCCCGTCTCATCTATGGCCAAAAGAAATGTGACCAAGTATATCCTCCGTCTTCTTCACGCCAAAGTGTCTCATTAATCCTCCTCCATGCGCCTCCTACAACAACAAAAGACGAACGGAGCTAGCTGGAATGCATAGCTTGTTAGCACGAAACACAAACCCATCATTAACGACGAACTTGTTTCAAGTTCTCCCTTCCTTACAATAAGTTGCAATACATCTCTAAATTCAGCATCATGCACATATTGATCTTTGATGGTCTCCAAACCAAATATTTTAAAATCAAGTTGTGAAAGCATAGTATAACGACGAGACAATGCATCAGCAATAACATTTTCTTTACCCTTCTTGTGTTTAATGACATAAGGGAAAGTCTCAATGAATTCAACCCATTTAGCATGTCTACGGTTCAGTTTTGCTTGACTTTTAATGTGTTTCAAATATTCATGGTCAGAATGTATAACAAATTCTTTGGGCCATAAATAATGTTGCCATGTTTCTAAGGTCCGAACAAGAGCATATAATTCTTTATTATAAGTAGAATAGTTCAGACTAGGCCCACTCAATTTTTCAGAAAAGTATGCAACAGGTTTGCCATCTTGTAATAACACACCTCCTAATCCAATTCCACTAGCATCACATTCAAGCTCAAAAGTCTTATTAAAATCAGGAAGTTGGAGTAAAGGAGCATGTGTCAACTTACTTTCAATACCGTGAAGGCTTCTTCCTGTGTGGTACCCCAAACAAAAGGCACATCCTTCTTTGTAAGCTCATTGAGAGGTGCAGTAATGGTGCTGAAATCTCTCACAAAACGCCTATAGAATCCAGCGAGGCCAAGAAAACTCCTGACTTGTGTGACCGTTTTGGGCTGCAGCCAACTCTCAATAGCTTCAATCTTGGCTTTATCAACTTCAATGCCTTATGGAGTAACAACATAGCCAAGAAAAGATACTCGGTCGGTGCAAAAGGTGCACTTCCCAAGGTTACCAAACAAATGTGCATCACATAGAGCAATAAAAACAACACGTAAATGTTCCAAATGTTCCTCCAAAGATCTACTATAAACCAGTATATCATCAAAATAGACTACCACAAATCGTCCAATGAAAGCACGTAAAACTTTGTTCATTAATCTCATTAAGGTACTAGGTGCATTAGTTAACCCAAAAGGCATGACTAACCACTCATATAATCCAAACTTAGTTTTAAACGTTGTTTTCCATTCATCTCCCAATTTCATACGAATTTGATGGTATCCACTACGCAAATTAACTTTGGAGAATATTGTAGAGCCACTCAGTTCATCAAGCATATCATCTAGTCTAGGAATAGGATCATGATAATAAATAGTAATATTATTAGTGCCTCTACAATCAACACACATCCGCGATGTACCATCCTTTTTGGCACTAGTATGATAGGAACAACACAAGGACTAAGAGATTCGCGTATATAACCTTTGTCAAGCAGCTCCTGTACTTGACGCATAATCTCCTTCGTCTCCTCTGAATTGGTACGGTATGGTGCATGGTTGGGTAGCGATGCACCGGGAATTAAGTCAATCTGATGCTCAATCCCTCGAATAGGTGGTAATCCCGGTGGCACGTCTTGTGGAAAGACGTCAGCGAACTCCTGCAAAATGTTAGTAACAGCAGCAGGCAAAGAGGAAGGCACGTCCTCAAATGAAAATAATGCATCTTTGCACATAAAAGCGTAGCAAACAGATTTGCTAAAATCTAGCTCATCAATATCAGATTTGGTGGCAAGTAAACATGCACTTTTCAATTTAATTTCAGAAGCAACACTAGATGGTTTATTATTAGGCTTCATTTGTTGCTCAAATTCTTTTGCCACAATCTGATTTTCACTCTTATTTTTCTCCTGTTTTACTGTATTAGCTCTATTAATATCATCTTTCAAAACGGAATCACGAGACATAGGAAGCAAAGTGATATGTTTATCCTTATGAACAAGTGTATACTGATTGTTTCTACCATGGTGTACAGAATTTCTATCAAATTGCCATGGTCTACCAAGTAATAAGGAACACGCTTGCATGGGTACCACATCACAATCAACATAATCAGCATATGTAGAGATACTAAAATGCACACGAACAATATGTGTTACCTTAACCTTGCCGCTGTTGTTGAACCATTGGATGTAGTAAGGATGTGGATGTGGTCGTGTGGTGAGAGATAGCTTCTCCACCATCTCCATGCTAGCCAAGTTGTTGCGGCTCCCTCCATCTATGATGACGCGAACAGAACGTTCCTTCACAACTCCCTTTGTATGGAACAAATTATGCCGCTGATTTTGCTCAACTTGTGTGACCTGCATACTTAAAACACGTTGAGCAACTAAACATTCATACCTATCAGCGTCTTCAGGAGCCATGTATTGTGTCTCATGATCAGAATCATGTCCACCGTGCTCTTCACGTGTAATAAGAGCCAAAGTCTCCTCATCATAGTCACTAGCGGACTCATACCCACCATCCTCAGTAGCAATCGTCACACGCTGAGATTTGCATTCTCTCGCGTAATGACCTCTTCCCTTACAACGACGACAAATAATATCACTTGTGTGCCCTGTTGATGCCATGGAAGAAGAAGAGCTCGGTGCAGGCCCGACAGGTGTGCTCTTGGTAGATAGTGGTGGTTGTGCCTGCTTTCTTGTATCATGACTGGAGGTGACAGCTGATGGAGGTGCCGATGCAGTAGAATGTGTGGAAGTGGAGGATGCACGCGGTGTCCATGAGGAAGGTCGACCTGCAGAAAAGTTAGTTCGTGCCAATACCTATCGATCCTGCACTTCACGTTCAGCTTTACAAGCAAGATAGAATGAACTAGTGATATTATTATACTCCTTATACTCTAGAATGGTCTGAATCTCTCTATTTAATCCACCCATAAAACGTGCAAGTATAGCTTCATTATCCTCAACAATACCACATCTAATCATGCCAGTTTGTAATTCCTGATAATATTCCTCTACAGAATATTTTCCTTGTCTTAAACGCTGCAATTTTTGAAGTAATTCACGTTGATAATATGGTGGAACCCAACGAGTACGCATAGCAGTTTTCAAAACAGCCCAAGTAGTTGGAATATTATTCGGATATAATCTACGATGTTCAGACCACCACACACAGGCAAAACTAGTGAAAGCACAAAGTGCAACAGCGACACGTCTCTCCTCGGGATATTCTAAACATGTAAAACGTTGTTCGGTTTCTAACTCCCAAGTAAGATATATATCAGGAACATATCTACCCTCAAATGGTGGAATATTCAATTTAAGTTTAGGAAGATGGTCATGATCTCCTGAGCTGGTAATGCAGCCCTACCATTGCGATTATTTGCATGTGGATGACCTGGTGCTGGTGGTTGCACGTAGTTCTGATTTTGATCAACCTCATCCTCGTAATCTCCCGCATAATTATCCTCCTCCTCATCAGTAGCAGGAGCCACAGAAGTATCAACAACAGCACCAACAGTTTGGCCAGGCTCAAGAGGGACACGACTCGCTCGGCGGAGGGCTGTTTCGGGACGTGGAGGTAGTCGTTGTTGTTGTTGTTGCAGAGGTGCGGCAGATGCAGCCGGTGCTGGTTGTGGAAGATGCGCAAGCAGTTCATTAAATCTGTTATCAAGCTTTGTTTCGAACGTCTTCTCAAGGCCAGTTATCTTATCCATGGCCTCTTCAAAATTGGTCAGCACATCTTGCACCTGTTCAGTCATCATTTGTTGAAATTTATCATGCAGCTCCTTATTCGTCATGTTCTTCCAGTCAGTCTCATCGACTTGTGATCCTGCCATGGTTAGCAGCAATAGAAACACACAAGAATATGATCCTACGGACTACTAGAAAAAGGTGGTGGTGGGTGTCACAAATCCTTCAAGCAAATCTCAAATTCTTACCAGTTCTTACCCAGCAGCAGGCGGTGATCGGCAATCGTTGTAGTCAAACTCTCAAAGCTTCGATAGAGCGATTACCAGGGAGAGTCAATGCACTACATAGATGTATGTGGAGCTAGGAAGGCTTATAATATGGAAGCAAAAAGGGTCGGCAATAATAAATTCAGAGATGCAAAGTTGAATAAACGCTCAACGATGGTACTGTGCTGGTCCTAGGCTAGACCGTACTAGAGACGCGAGCCTAGAACATGAATAAAATCACGACGCGGCACGTAAACAAGGGAAAAGCACACTCTGAATTTTTTTGCTCTTTTTTTGCGCTCCTCTTTTTTTTTTGCGAAAAATCACTATAATGGCGAGTGTCTCAAAACTCTTCCCAAGTCAAACTAACAGGATAGGCAAAAAAAATTGATTTTTTCAGAAATCAGGGCAGCGACGACGAAAAAGTGCGACAAAAAATCACTATGATGGCGAGTGTCTCAAAAGACTCAGAACAGCCTAAAAATAGGATAGGGAAAAATATTTTTGGTCGCCGAAATTTTGGCCTGAAAACTGCCCGGGGGTCTCCAGACATTTTTTTCGAGACCTACTCAGGCAAGGAAACACGAAACAGAAAATAGATGGATTGCGAAAACAAGCCTAATATGAAAAGAACTCGGAGTTGTGGTGGACAGGTAGATGTATATGTGGACTCGGATTGGTGGTGGACTGGTGGATGTATATGTGGACTCGGATTGGTGGTGGACAGGCAGGTGTATATGGCAGCGGTAAGGAATATGTTGGTGGTGGTGGTATACGGCAGGAACGATGACGATGGTGCGGCGACGGCGTGACAACTTGTGAACAGAACTCGAAACTCTAAGGGAAACTAGACGCTAAGACCTGCAACTTGACACGACGATGCAACCGCAAATTCAACAAAGCAAAATACTGAAAAGACTATGCAAGGGCTCAGACTGGTTCGAATATGATGAACTAACCCTAATTTTTTGGCTTTTTCGTGGACTGTAGGTATGAAGAACGGACTCGATCTAAAGTACGAAAAACTGTAAAATCTCACCGAGCAACCTGGAAATCTGAAGCCACTTGATAGAGGCAAAGGTGTCCCGTCTTTCGATGAGATGGTGGCTATCGTTTTGGAGGAAGTCAACTTTGACGATCCGACTACGAACGTGCGAGGATTTCGCGACTTAGCAATCGCTAAACCAACTCCGAGAGGTTATTGACCACGCCGGAGCACGATCAACCTGACCACGAAGGTCTGTTTCCTGCAGGAAAACAAAGAACAAGCAAGAAACTAAGATTGCAATCTGGATATTGCGAATATAAGATGAAAGCTTTATTGATCAAGGTGGGGTTCTGTGACGCCTTTGTGTGGTCGTTGAACACAAAACGAAGTACGCGAAGTTGCAGCTATGGCGAACTTTAATCTAAACAAAACCCAAAGTCTAAACGACGCCCTAAGGGCTGTATATATGGAGGAAGAGGGGGGGAATTTCATGGCCCTTGGAGGAAGGGTCCGAAACCAACCCTAACTCTTGTTTCCCCACACATACGGACTCTAAAAACAGCCTATACTCAAGTATTTCAAAATTACATGGGTCTGGCCCAATAATAAGGTGACGCAGCACCTAGAATAGCCTCTGGACGAAATTTATGAAGTGGCATCTTGTATATTTCGTCCAAGGCTTCATGCACTCCTTATGGTGGCTTCAAAGTCCTGAAATCATCACTTGTAACTCCGTTCTTGTTCCCCTTGCGCATGCCATCATCTCCATGCTTGGTCTTGCTCCAGTGTTCATCCCTCTTATCCATGTCAGGCCCTTCATTTGTAAGCAAAATAAATGTATCCAATTTAGGCAGCATCATATTCTCATGAACATTAGAATCATCACCAAGAAACGAAAGTACCTGGTAATTTAATTGGCGTGCGCGAGATCTAGTAATTGGTCCAATATATGTAGAAGTAGGGGATGTGGGTGTAACAATGGTATTGATGTCCTCATCATTCCTCCTCCTCCCGCTCCTCCCCACACTCCTCCGGGTCGCCGGCGTTGTTCAACATCAAGGCCGAGCCCGCGGAGACGCCGCTCGGCCGGTGCACCCGCAGTGCCGGCATCGTCATCAACGAGGGCGGGCGCGCCTCCTCCTCGGGTCCTCCACGCTTTGCCAAGCTGAAGACAGAGCCAGGACTCGCCGCCGCCGTGAAGACAGAGCCAGGGCTCGCCGCCATGAAGACGGAGCCGGGGCTCTCCGACGCGGCGGCCTTGAAGTGGGCGCGCGAAGACTAGGCGCGGACGGAGCTGGAGCGCCAGTGCCGCGCCCTAGAGCAGATCGCCGCTAGGCGCCATGGCCGTGATGAGGGAGGCGTCGTCGTTCTCAACGACAACGCGCCGCGACCGGTCCGCCAGGGCGACCCCGGGCAGGGGTCCGGCAGGGGCGGCCGCGTGAAGGAGGAGAAGGACGATGAGGACAACGGCGATGGCGGCGACGGCGGCGACTTCACCGCGCTCAGAGCGTTCTTCGGCATGTAGTTGCAACCTTTGTTTTATTTTAAGTATTTCAGTTTCCTATGTAAAAACTATTTAAGTCGCCTAAGTAATGTCATGTTCGCCGAATTTTAGCCGAGTCTTTGTCCCGTTTGCCGAATTTTAGCCGAATTCCTTTTCAAAAAATATTAAAGACGCCTTCTGGGGGCGACCCTGGGGCCGGCGGCTGGGAACCCAAAAGCCCCCAGGCCGATTTTAGTGCCAGTTCGCCCCCAGGCGGCGATTTTACGAGCCGCCTGGGGGGCCAACGGCTGGAGATGCTCTAAGGCCAGCTCCAGGGCACGACCCCAAACGGATATTCGTTTAGCCCGGATTCTGTTTGTTTGGATAGGGCAATGGGGTTGTGTCCCGGTCTTTTCTGAGATGCGGTGACCGTGCGCCCAACGCGCGGACGCATCCTTTGGCCCCATCCTGTCTGCCACGGCCAAAATGCTCATATATTCATATTTCAATGTTCAAAACTAGTTTCACGTCCAGATATTAATTGTCTCAAATAAAAATAGTTTTACAACCCAGTCGAATTGTCTCTCATAAAATAGTTTTACAACCAAACCGAAATTGTCTTGAATAAACATAATGAACCAATACATCTATTGGTTGCCAATGTGATTCCACATGTGCTCAACCAAGTCATTTTGAAAATCCAAATGAGTATGCCAATCACGCATTTCACGATGAAATTGGGCAAACTGTTCAAACGTGGCCGGTTCTTGGTGCAGCGGCTCAACATTTTCACCTTGAAAACCAAATCCTTGATCGAAGATGTTGTTATCAGGCTTGTCCTCGACGATCATGTTGTGCATGATCACACAAGCAGTCATCACCTCCCAAAGCTTCCCTTCGTCCCATGTCAGGTCTCGAACGATACCCTGTCGGGATTGAAGCACACCAAAAGCACGTTCCACATCCTTTCTAGCACTCTCTTGCATTTGGGCAAATCTCTGTCTCTTCTCACCTTGGGGGTTCGAGATTGTCTTCACAAAAGTTGACCACTGAAGATATATACCATCAGCTAGATAGTATTCGTTGTTGTACTGGTGGCCATTGCTCTCAAAGTTGACAGGTGGGGAGTGGCCTTCTGCAAGCCTTGCGAAGACTGGAGAACGCTGCAGCATGTTGATATCATTGTGAGAATCTGCCATGCCGAAGAAAGAATGTCATATCCAAAGATCTTGCGAAGCCACCGCTTCTAATATGATAGTGCACACTTTAATTGAAGGAAATATGCCCTAGAGGAAATAATAAAGTTGTTATTTTATATTTCCTTATATCATGATAAATGTTTATTATTCATGCTAGAATTGTATTAACCGGAAACTTGATACATGTGTGGATACATAGACAAAACACCGTGTCCCTAGTAAGCCTCTACTAAGACTAGCTCATTAATCAAAGATGGTTAAGTTTCCTAACCATAGACATGTGTTGTCATTTGATGAACATGATGACATCATTAGGAGAATGATGTGATGGACAAGACCCATCCGTTAGCTTATCATAATGACCGTTTAGTTTTATTGCTATTGCTTTCTTCATGACTTATACATATTCCTTTGACAATGAGATTATGCAACTCCCGAATACCGGAGGAACACCTTCTGTGCTATCAAACATCACAACATAACTGGGTAATTATAAAGATGCTCTACAGGTGTCTCCGAAGGTGTTTGTTGGATTGGCATAGATCGAGATTAGGATTTGTCACTCCGGGTATCGGAGGGGTATCTCTGGGCCTTCTCCGTAATGCACATCACTATAAGCCTTGCAAGCAATGTGACTAATGAGTTAGTTGCGGGATGATGCATTACGAAACGAGTAAAGAGACTTACTGGTAACGAGATTGAACTAGGTATGAGGATACCGGCGATCGAATCTCGGGCAAGTAACATGCCGATGACAAAGGGAATGACGTATGTTGTTATTGCGGTTTGACCGATAAAGATCTTTGTAGAATATGTCGGAACCAATATGAGCATCCAGGTTCCGCTGTTGGTTATTGATCGGAGATGTGTCTCGGTCATGTCTACATAGTTCTCGAACCCGTAGGGTCCGCATGCTTAACGTTTCGATGACGATTTTGTATTATATGAGTTATGTGATTTGGTGACCGAATGTTGGTCGGAGTCCCGGATGAGATCATGAACATGAAGAGGAGTCTCGAAATGGTCGAGAGCTAAAGATTCATATATAGGATGATAGTATTCGGACACCGGAAGTGTTCTGGGGGTACCGGGTACGTATCGGGTCATCGGAAGGGGTTCCGGGCATCCCCCGGCAAAGGTATGGGCCTTATTGGGCCAAGGGCGGGACAGAGCAGCCCCTAATGGGCTGGTGCTCCCCCATATGGGCCGGCCTAAGTGGAGAAAGGAAAAGGGGAGGAGGAAAGGAAATAGAGGGAATAGGATTCCCCCTTACTTTCCCCTCTCCCCTCTTTCCTTCCCCCCTCCGGAGATAAGAAAAGGGGCAGGCCGAATTGGAGGAGGCCCCCAAGTAGGATTCCTCCTACTTGTGGTGCCCCATGGCTGTCCCCCTCCCCCTCCCACCTATATATATGTGGGGAGGGGGCGCCTAGAACACACAACAAACATTGTTAGCCGTGTGCGGCGCCCCCTCCATAGTTTACGCCTCCGGTCATATTCACGTAGTGCTTAGGCGAAGCCCTGCGAGGATCACTTCACCATCACCGTCACCACGCCATCATGCTGACGGAACTCTCCCTCGACACTTTGCTGGATCAAGAGTTCGAGGGACGTCATCAAGCTGAACGTGTGCAGAACTCGGAGATGACGTACGTTCGGTACTTGATCAGTTGAATCGAGAAGACGTTCGACTACATCAACCACGTTAAACTAACGCTTCCGCTTTCGGTCTACGAGGGTACGTGGACACACTCTCCCCCTCTCGTTGATATGCATCTCCTAGATAGATCTTGCGTGATCGTAGGATTTTTTTTGAAATTGCATGCTACGTTCCCCAACAGTGGCATCCGAGCCAGGTCTATGCGTAGATGATATGCATGAGTAGAACACAAAGAGTTGTGGGCGATAATAGTCATACTGCTTACCACCAACGTCTTATTTTGATTCGGTGGTATTGTTGGATGAAGCGGCCCGGACCAACCTTACATGACCACGTTCATGAGACCGGTTCCACCTACAGACATGCAACTTGTTTTGCATAAAGGTGGCTGGCGGGTGTCTGTTTCTCCTACTTTAGTTGAATCGAATTTGACTACGGCCGGTCCTTGTTGAAGGTTAAAATAGCACACTTTATGAAAAATCGTTGTGGTTTTGATGCGTAGGTAAGAACGGTTCTGGCTAGAAGCCCGTAGCAGCCATGTAAAACTTGCAACAACAAAGTAGAGGACGTCTAACCTATTTTTGCAGGGCATGCTGTGATGTGATATGGTCAAGACATGATGTGATATAAGTTATTGTATGAGATGACCATATTTTGTAAAAAGTTATCGGCAACTGGCAGGAGCCTTATGGTTGTCGCTTTATTGTATGAAATACAATCGCCATGTAATTGCTTTACTTTATCACTATGCGGTAGCGATAGTTGTAGAAGCAATAGTAGGCGAGACGACAACGACGCTATGATGGAGATCAAGGTGTCAAGCTGGTGACGATGGAGATCATGACGGTGCTTTGGAGATGGAGATCAAAGGCACAAGATGATGATGGCCATATCATGTCACATATTTTGATTGCATGTGATGTTTATCTTTTTTATCCATCTTAGTTTGGTTAGTACAGCGGTAGCATTATAAGATGATCTCTCACTTTCAAGGTATAAGTGTTCTCCCTGAGTATGCACCGTTGCTACAGTTCGTCGTGCCGAGACACCACGTGATGATCGGGTGTGGTAAGCTCTACGTTCACATACAACAGGTGTAAGACAGTTTTGCACGTGCAGAATACTCAGGTTAAACTTGACGAGCCTAGCATGTACAGACATGGCCTCGGAACACTGAGACCGAAAGGTCGAACATGAATCATATAGTAGATATGATCAACATAGAGATGTTCACCATTGAAAACTACTCCATCTCACGTGATGATTGGACATGGTTTAGTTGATATGGATCACGTGATCATTTAGATGACTCAGGGATGTCTATCTAAGTGGGAGTTCTTAAGTAATATGATTAATTGAACTTAAATTTATCATGAACTTAGTCCTGATAGTTTTTGCATATCTATGTTGTTGTGGATCAATGGCCCGTGCTAGCGTTCCCTTGGATTTTAATGCGTTCCTAGAGAAAGCTAAGATGAAAGATGATGGTAGCAACTACACGGACTGGGTCCATAACTTGAGGATTATCCTCATTGATGCACAGAAGAATTACGTCCTTGAAGCACCGCTAGGTGACAGACCTATTGCAGGAGCAGATGCAGACGTTATGAACGTTTGACAAGCTCGGTATGATGACTACTTGATAGTTTAGTGCACCATGCTTTACGGCTTAGAACCGGGACTTCAAAAATGTTTTAAATTCCATGGAGCATATGAGATGTTCCAAGAGCTGAAAATGATATTTCAGACTCATGCCCATGTTAAGAGGTATGAGACCTCTGACAAGTACTTTGCCTACAAGATGGAGGAGAATAACTCAGCTAGTGAGCATGTGCTCAGAATGTCTGGGTACTACAATTGCTTGAATCAAGTGGGAGTTAATCTTCCAGATAAGATAGTGTTATTGATAGAGTTCTTCAATCACTGCCACCAAGCTATAAAGGCTTCGTGATGAACTATAATATGCAAGGGATGGAAAAGACAATTCCCGAGCTCTTTGCAATGCTTAAGGCTGCGGAGGTAGAAATCAAGAAGGAGCATCAAGTGTTGATGGTCAACAAGACCACTAGTTTCAACAAAAAGGGCAAAGGGAAGAAGGGGAACTTCAATAAGAATAACAAGCAAGTTGCTACTCCCGGGAAGAAGCCCAAGTCTGGACCTAAGCCTGAAACTGAGTGCTTCTACTGCAAAGGGACTGGTCACTAGAAGCGGAACCGCTCGAAGTATTTGGCGGATAAGAAGGATGGCAAAGTGAAAGGTATATTTGATATGCATGTTATTGATGTGTACCTTACTAATGCTCGTAGTAGCGCCTGGGTATTTGTTATTGGTTCTGTTGCTCATATTTGCAACTCGAAACAGGGGCTACTGATTAAACAAAGATTGGCTAAGGACAAGGTGACGATACGCGCCGGAAATGGTTCCAAGGTCGATGTGATCGCCATCGGCACGCTACCTCTACATCTACCTTCGGGATTAGTTTTAGACCTGAATAATTATTATTTGGTGCCAGGGTTGAGCATGAACATTATATCTGGATCTTGTTTGAAGCGAGACGGTTATTCATTTAAATTAGAGAATAATGGTTGTTCTATTTATATGAGTAATATCTTTTATGGTCATGCACCCTTGGTGAGTGGTCTATTTTTGTTGAATCTCGATCGTAATGATACACATATTCATAATATTGAAGCCAAAAGATGCAAAGTTAATAATGATAGTGCAACTTATTTGTGGCACTGCCATTTAGGTCATATTGGTGTAAAGCGCATGAAGAAACTCCATGCAGATGGGCTTTTGGAATCACTTGATGCTTGCGAACCATGCCTCATGGGCAAGATGACTAAGACTCCGTTCTCCGGAAAATGGAGCGAGCCACTGACTTATTGGAAATAATACATATTGATGTATGCGGTCCGATGAGTGTTGAGGCTCGCAGTGGGTATCGTTATTTTCTGACCTTCACAGATGATTTGAGCATATAAGGGTATGTCTACTTAATGAAACACAAGTCTGAAACATTTTAAAAGTTCAAAGAATTTCAGAGTGAAGTGGAAAATCGTCGTAACAAGAAAATAAAGTTTCTACGATCTGATCGCGGAGGCGAATATTTGAGTTACGAGTTTGGTCTTCATTTGAAATAATGTGAAATAGTTTCGCAATCCACGCCACCTTGAACACCACAGCATAATGGTGTGTCTGAACGTCATAGCCATACTTTATTGGATATGGTGCGATCTATGATGTCTCTTACCGATTTACCACTATCGTTTTGGGGTTATGCATTAGAGACAGCTGTATTCACGTTAAAAAAGGGCACCATCCAAATCCGTTGAGACGACACCGTATGAACCGTGGTTTAGCAAGAAACCTAAGCTGACGTTTCTTAAAGTTTGAGGTCACGATGCTTATGTGAAAAAGTTTTAGCCTGATAAAGCTCGAACCCAAATCGGAGAAGTGCGTCTTCATAGGATACCCAAAAGAGACTGTTGGGTACACCTTCTACCACAAATCCGAAGGCAAGATCTTTGTTGCTAAGAATGGATCCTTTCTAGAGAAGGAGTTTCTCTCGAAAGAAGTGAGTGGGAGGAAAGTAGAACTTGATGAGCTGGTTGTACCTTCTCTCGAATTGGAAAGTGGTTCATCACAGAAATCAGTTCCAGTGATGACTACACCAATTAGTGAGGAAGCTAATGATGATGATCATGAAACTTCAGATCAAGTTACTACTGAACCTCGTAGGTCAACCAGAGTACGTTCCGCACCAGAGTGGTACGGTAATCCTGTTCTGGAAGTCATGTTACTAGACCATGACGAACCTACGAACTATGAGGAAGCGATGATGAGCCCAGATTCCACGAAATGGCTTGAGGCCATGAAATCTGAGATGGGATCCATGTATGAGAACAAAGTATGGACTTTGGTTGACTTGCCCGATGATTGGCAAGCCATAGAAAATAAATGGATCTTCAAGAAGAAGACTGACGCTGACAGTAATGTTAGTGTCTACAAAGCTCGACTTGTCGCAAAAGGTTTTTGACAGGTTCAAGGTGTTGACTACGATGAGATTTTCTCACTCGTAGCGATGCTTAAGTCTGTCCGAATCATGTTAGCAATTGCCACATTTTATGAAATCTGGCAATGGATGTCAAAACTGCATTCCTTAATGGATTTCTTGTATATGATGCAACCAGAAGGTTTTGTCGATCCTAAAGGTGCTAACGAAGTATGCAAACTCCAGCGATCCATCAATGGACCGGTGCAAGCATCTCGGAGTAGGAATATATGCTTTCATAAGGTGATCAAAGTATATGGTTTTATACAGACTTATGGTGAAGCCTGTATTCACAAGAAAGTGAGTGGGAGCTCTGTAGCATTTCTGATATTATATGTGGATGCCATATTGTTGATTGGAAATGATATAGAATTTCTGGATAGCATAAAAGGATACTTGAATAAGAATTTTTCAATGAAAGACCTCGGTGAAGCTACTTATATATTGGGCATCAAGATCTATAGGGATAGATCGAGACGCTTAATAAGACTTTCACGAAGCACATACCTTGACAAGATTTTGAAGAAGTTCAAAATGGATCAGCCAATGAAAGGGTTCTTGCCTGTGTTGCAAGGTGTGAAGTTGAGTAAAACTCAAAGCCCGCCACTGCAGAAGATAGAGAGAGAATGAAAGTCATTCCCTATGCCTCAGCCATAGGTTCTATAAAGTATGCCATGTTGTGTACTGTTGGGGAACGCAGTAATTTCAAAAAAAATCCTACGCACACGCAAGATCCATCTAGGTGATGCATAGCAACGAGAGGGGAGAGTGTTGTCTACGTACCCTCGTAGACTGAAAGCGGAAGCATTATGACAAGCGATTGATGTAGTCGTACGTCTTCACGATCCGACCGATCCTAGTACCAAAAGTACGGCACCTCCGCGATCTGCACACGTTCAGCTTGGTGACGTCCCACGAACTCTCGATCCAGCTGAGTGTCGAGGGAGAGCTTCGTCAGCACGACGGCGTGATGACGGTGATGATGAAGTCACCGGCGCAGGGCTTCGCCTAAGCACTGCAACGATATGACCGAGGTGGATTATGGTGGAGGGGGGCACCACACACGGCTAAGACAATGTCAACTTGTGTGTTCTAGGGTGCCCCCTGCCCCCGTATATAAAGGAGAAAGGGGGGAGGCCGGCCGGCCCTAGGGCGCGCCAAGGAGGGGAGGAATCCTCCTCCTAGTAGGAGTAGGATTCCTCCTTTCCTCCTACTAGGAGGGGGAAGGAAGGAGTGGGAGAGAGGAAGGAAAGGGGGGGGTGCCACCCCCTCCTAGTCCAATTCGGACTCATGGGGGAGGGGGTGCGCGGCCTGCCCTGGCAGCCCCTCTCTCTCTCCACGAACGCCCATCTAGGCCCACTAGTTCCCCGGGGGGTTCCGGTAACCCTCCGGCACTCCGGTTTTCTCTGAAATCACCTGGAACACTTCCGGTGTCCGAATATAGCCGTCCAGTATATCAATCTTTATGTCTCGACCATTTCGAGACTCCTCGTCATGTCCGTGATCTCATCCGGGACTCCGAACAACCTTCGGTACATCAGATCACATAACTCATAATACCAATCGTCATCGAACGTTAAGCGTGCGGACCGTACTGGTTCGAGAACTATGTAGACATGACCGAGACACGTCTCTGGTCAATAACCAATAGCGGAACCTGGATGTTCATATTGTCTCCCACATATTCTACGAAGAACTTTATCGATCAAACCGCATAACAACATACGTTGTTCCCTTTGTCATCGGTATGTTACTTGCCCGAGATTCGATCATCGGTATCTCAATACCTAGTTCAATCTCGTTACCAGCAAGTCTCTTTACTTGTTACGTAATGCATCATCCTGCAACTAACTCATTAGTCACATTGCTTGCAAGGCTTATAGTGATGTGCATTACCGAGAGGGCCCAGAGATACCTCTCCGACAATCAGAGTGACAAATCCTAATGTCGATCTATGCCAACTCAACAAGTACCATTAGAGACACCTGTAGAGCACCTTTATAATCACCCAGTTACGTTGTGACGTTTGGTAGCACACTAAGTGTTCCTCCGATATTCGGGAGTTGCATAATCTCATAGTCATAGGAACATGTATAAGTCATGAAGAAAGCAATAGCAAATAAACTAAACGATCAAGTGCTAGGCTAACGGATGGGTCTTGTCCATCACATCATTCTCTAATGATGTGATCCCGTTCATCAACTAACAACACCTGTCTATGGTCAGGAAACATAACCATCTTTGATTAACGAGCTAGTCAAGTAGAGGCATACTAGGGACACTCTGTTTGTCTATGTATTCACACATGTACTAAGTTTCCGGTTAATACAATTCTAGCATGAATAATAAACATTTATCATGATATAAGGAAATAAATAATAACTTTATTATTGCCTCTAGGGCATATTTCCTTCAGTCTCCCACTTGCACTAGAGTCAATAATCTAGTTCACATCGCCATGTGATTTAACACCAATAGTTCACATCGTCATGTGATTTAACACTCTATAGTTCACATCGCCATGTGACCAATACCCAAAGGGTTTACTAGAGTCAATAATCTAGTTCACATCGCCATGTGATTAACACCCAAAGAGTACTAACGTGTGGTCATGTTTTGCTTGTGAGAGAAGTTTAGTCAACGGGTCTGCCACATTCAGATCCGTATGTATTTTGCAAATTTCTATGTCTACAATGCTTTGCACGGAGCTACTCTAGCTAAATGCTCCCACTTTCAATATGTATCCAGATCGAGACTCAGAGTCATCCAGATCGGTGTCAAAGCTTGCATCGACGTATCTCTTTACGACGAACTCTTTATCACCTCCATAATCGAGAAATATTTCCTTAGTCCTCTAAGGATAATTTTTTTGACCAATGTCCAGTGATCTACTCCTAGATCACTATTGTACTCCCTTGCCAAACTCAGGCCAGGGTATACAATAGGTTTGGTACACAGCATGACATACTTTGTAGAACCTATGGCTGAGGCATAGGGAATGACTTTCATTCTCTCTCTATCTTCTGCCGTGGTCGGGCTTTGAGTCTTACTCAACTTCACACCTTGCAACACAGGCAAGAACTCCTTCTTGGACTGTTCCATTTTGAACTACTTCAAAAACTTGTCAAGGTATGTACTCATTGAAAAAACTTATCAAGCGTCTTGATCTATCTCTATAGATCTTGATGCTCAATATGTAAGCAGCTTCACCGAGGTCTTTCTTTAAAAACTCATTTCAAACACTCCTTTATGCTTTCCAGAAAAATTCTACATCATTTTCGATTAACAATATGTCATATACATTTACTTATCAGAAAAGCTGTAGCACTCCCACTCACTTTCTTGTAAATACAGGCTTCACCGCAAGTCTGTATAAAACTATATGCTTTGATCAACTCATCAAAGCGTATATTCCAACTCCGAGATACTTGCACCAGTCCATAGATGGATCGCTGGAGCTTGCACATTTTGTTAGCACCTTTAGGATTGACAAAACCTTCTGGTTGTATCATATACAACTCTTCTTTAATAAATCCATTAAGGAATGCAGTTTTGATATCCATTTGTCATATTTCATAAAATGTGGCAATTGCTAACATGATTCGGACAGACTTTAAGCATTGATACGAGTGAGAAAATCTCATCGTAGTCAACATCTTGAACTTGTCAAAAACCCTTTTCGACAAGTCGAGCTTTGTAGACTCTAACATTACTGTCAGCGTCAGTCTTCTTCTTGAAGATCCATTTATTTTCTATGGCTTGCCAATCATCGGGCAAGTCAACCAAAGTCCATACTTTGTTCTCATACATGGATCCCATCTCAGATTTCATGGCCTCAAGCGATTTCGTGGAATCTGGGCTCATCATCGCTTCCTCATAGTTCGTAGGTTCGTCATGGTCTAGTAACATGACTTCCAGAACAGGATTACCGTACCACTCTGGTGCGGAACGTACTCTGGTTGACCTACGAGGTTCAGTAGTAACTTGATCTGAAGTTTCATGATCATCATCATTAGCTTCCTCACTAATTGGTGTAGTCATCACTGGAACTGATTTCTGTGATGAACCACTTTCCAATTCGAGAGAAGGTACAACCAGCTCATCAAGTTCTACTTTCCTCCCACTCACTTCTTTCGAGAGAAACTCCTTCTCTAGAAAGGATCCATTCTTAGCAACAAAGATCTTGCCTTCGGATCTGTGGTAGAAGGTGTACCCAACAGTCTCTTTTGGGTATCCTATGAAGACGCACTTCTCCGATTTGGGTTCGAGCTTATCAGGCTGAAACTTTTTCACATAAGCATCGTGACCTCAAACTTTAAGAAACGACAGCTTAGGTTTCTTGCTAAACCACGGTTCATACGGTGTCGTCTCAACGGATTTGGATGGTGCCCTTTTTTAACGTGAATACAGCTGTCTCTAATGCATAACCCCAAAACGATAGTGGTAAATCGGTAAGAGACATCATAGATTGCACTATATCCAATAAAGTATGGCTATGACGTTCAGACACACCATTATGCTGTGGTGTTCCAGGTGGCATGAATTTGTGAAACTATTCCACATTGTTTTAATTGAAGACCAAACTCGTAACTCAAATATTCGTCTCCGTGATCAGATCGTAGAAACTTTATTTTCTTGTTACGATGATTTTCCACTTCACTCTGATTTTTTTTGAACTTTTCAAATGTTTCAGACTTATGTTTCATCAAGTAGATATACCCATATCTGCTCAAATCATCTGTGAAAGTCAGAAAATAATGATACCCGCCGCGAGCCTCAACACTCATCGGACCGCATACATCAGTATGTATTATTTCCAATAAATCAGTTGCTCGCTCCATTGTTCTGGAGAATGGAGTCTTAGTCATCTTGCCCATGAGGCATGGTTCGCAAGCATCAAGTGATTCATAATCAAGTGATTCCAAAAGCCCATCAGCATGGAGTTTCTTCATGCGCTTTACACCAATATGACCTAAACGACAGTGCCACAAATAAGTTGCACTATCATTATTAACTTTGCATCTTTTGGCTTCAATATTATGAATATGTGTATCACTACGATCGAGATTCAATAAACCATTTATATTGAGTGTATGACCATAGAAGGTTTTATTCATGTAAATAGAACAACAATTATTCTTTGACTTAAATGAATAACCGTATTGCAATAAACATGATCCAATCATATTCATGCTCAACGCAAACACCAAATAACATTTATTTTAGGTTCAACACTAATCCTGAAGGTAAAGAGAGTGTGCGATAGTGATCTTATCAACCTTGGAATCACTTCCAACACAAATCATCACCTCGCCCTTAACTAGTCTCTGTTTATTTTGCAACTCCCGTTTCGAGTTACTACTCTTAGCAACTGAACCAATATCAAATACCGAGGGGTTGCTATAAACACTAGTAAAGTACACATCAATAACATGTATATCCAATATACCTTTGTTCGCTATGCCATCCTTCTTATCCGCCAAGTATCTAGGGCAGTTCCACTTCCAGTGACCATTTCCTTTGCAGTAGAAGCACTCAGTTTCAGGCTTGGGTCTAGCTTTGGGCTTCTTCACGGGAGTGACAACTTGCTTGTCATTCTTCTTGAAGTTCCCTTTCTATCCCTTTGCCATTTTCTTGAAACTAGTGGTCTTGTTAACCATCAACACTTGATGCTTTTCTTGATTTCTACCTTCGCCGATTTTAGCATCGCGAAGAGCTTGGGAATTTTTTTCGTTATCCCTTGCATATTATAGTTCATCACGAAGTTCTAGTAACTTGGTGATAGTGACTAGAGAACTTTGCCAATTACTATCTTATCTGGAAGATTAACTCCCACTTGATTCAAGCAATTGTAGTACCCAAACAATCTGAGCACATGTTCACTGGTTGAGCTATTCTCCTCCATCTTGTAGGCAAAGTACTGTCAGAGGTCTCATACCTCTTGACACGGGCATGAGTATGAAATACCAATTTCAACTCATGGAACATCTTATATGCTCCATGGCGTTCAAAATGTTTTTGCAGTCCCGGTTCTAAGCCGTAAAGCATGGTGCACTAAACTATAAAGTAGTCATCATACTGAGCTTGTCAAACGTTCATAACGTCTGCATCTGCTCCTGCAATAGGTCTGTCACCTAGCGGTGCATCAAGGACATTCTTCTGTGCAGCAATGAGGATAATCCTCAGATCATGGACCTAGTCCGCATCATTGCTACTATCATCTTTCAACGTAGTTTTTCTCTAGGAACATATAAAAAATAAACGGGGAGCTACATCGCGAGCTATTGATCTACAACATAGTTATGCAAATACTATCAGGACTAAGTTCATGATAAATTAAAGTTCAATTAATCATATTACTTAAGAACTCCCACTTAGATAGACATCCCTCTAGTCATCTAAATGATCACGTGATCCAAATCAACTAAACCATGTCCGATCATCATGTGAGATGGAGTAGTTTTGAATGGTGAACATCACTATGTTGATCATATCTACTATATGATTCACGCTCGACCTTTCGGTCTCCAGTGTTCCGAGGGCATATCTGCATATGCTAGGCTCGTCAAGTTTAACCCGAGTATTCTGCGTGTGCAAAACTGGCTTGCACCCGTTATATGTGAACGTAGAGCTTATCACACCCGGTCATCACGTGGTGTCTCGGCACGACGAACTGTCGCAACGGTGCATACTCAGGGAGAACACTTATACCTTGAAATTTAGTGAGAGATCATCTTATAATGCTACCGCTGAACTAAGCAAAATAAGTTGCATAAAGGATAAACATCACATGCAATCAAAGTATGTGACATGATATGGCCATGATCATCTTGCACCTTTGATCTCCATCTCCAAAGTACCATCATGATCTCTATCGTCACCAGCATGACACCATGATCTCCATCATCTTGATCTCTATCAACGTGTCGTCACATGGTCGTCTCGCCAACTATTGCTCTTGCAACTATTGCTATCGCATAGCGATAAAGTAAAGCAATTATTTGGCGCTTGCATCTTATGCAATAAAGAGACAACCATAAGGCTTCTGTCAGTTGCCGATAAATTCAACAAAACATGATCATCTCATACAACAACTTATATCTCATCACGTCTTGACCATATCACATCACAACTAGCCCTGCAAAAACAAGTTAGACGTCCTCTACTTTGTTGTTGCATGTTTTACGTGGCTGCTACGGGCTTAGCAAGAACCGTTCTTACCTACGCATCAAAACCACAACGATTTTTCATCAAGTGTGTTGTTTTAACCTTCAACAAGGACCGGACGTAGTCACACTTGATTCAACTAAAGTTGGAGAAACATACACTCACTAGCCACTTGTGTGCGAAGCACGTCGGTTAGAACCAGTCTCGCGTAAGCGTACGCGTAATGTCGGTCTGAGCCGCTTCATCCAACAATACCGACGAATCAAAGTATGACATGCTGGTAAGCAGTATGACTATTATCGCCCACAACTCTTTGTGTTCTACTCGTGCATATAACATCTACGCATAGACCTGGCTCGGATGCCACTGTTGGGGAACGAAGTAATTTCAAAAAAATTCCTACGCACACGCAAGATCCATCTAGGTGATGCATAGCAACGAGAGGGGAGAGTGTTGTCTACGTACCCTCGCAGTCTGAAAGCGAAAGCATTATGACAACACGATTGATGTAGTCGTACGTCTTCATGATCCGACTGATCCTAGTACCAAAAGTACGGCACCTCCGTGATCTGCACACGTTCAGCTCGGTGACGTCCCACGAACTCTCGATCCAGCTGAGTTTCGAGGGAGAGCTTCGTCAGCACGACGGCGTGATGACGGTGATGATGAAGTTACCGGCGCAGGGCTTCGCCTAAACACTGCAACGATATGACTGAGGTGGATTATGGTGGAGGGGGGCACCACACACGGCTAAGACAATGTCAACTTGTGTGTTCTAGGGTGCCCCCCTGCCCCGTATATAAAGGAGAAAGGGGGGAGGCCGGCCGGCCCTAGGGCGCGCCAAGGAGGGGAGGAATCCTCCTCCTAGTAGGCGTAGGATTCCTCCTTTCCTAGTCCTACTAGGAGGGGGAAGGAAGGAGTGGGAGAGGGGAAGGAAAGGGGGGGCGCCACCCCCTCCTAGTCCAATTCGGACTCAAGGGGGAGGGGGCACGCGGCCTGCCTTGGCAGCCCCTCTCTCTCTCCACTAACACCCATCTAGGCCCACTAGTTCCCCCCCGGGGGGGGGGGGGGTCCGGTAACCCTCCGGCACTCCGGTTTTCTCCGAAATCACCCGGAACACTTCCGGTGTCCGAATATAGTCGTCCAATATATCAATCTTTATGTATCGACCATTTCGAGACTCCTCGTCATGTCCGTGATATCATCTGGGACTCCGAACAACCTTCAGTACATCAAATCACATAACTCATAATACCAATCGTCATTGAACGTTAAGCGTGCGGACCCTACATGTTCGAGAACTATGTAAACATGACCGAGACACGTCTCCGGTCAATAACCAATAGCGGAACCTGGATGTCATATTGGCTCCCACATATTCTACGAAGATCTTTATCAGTCAAACCGCATAACAACATACATTGTTCCCTTTGTCATCGGTATGTTACTTGCCCGAGATTCGATCGTCGGTATCTCAATACGTAGTTCAATATCGTTACCGGCAAGTCTCTTTACTCGTTCCGTAATGCATCATCCTGCAACTAACTCATTAGTCACATTGCTTGCAAGGCTTATAGTTATGTGCATTACCGAGAGGGCCCAGAGATACCTCTCCGACAATCGGAGTGACAAATCCTAATCTCGATCTATGCCAACTCAACAAGTACCATCGGAGACACCTGTAGGGCACCTTTATAATCACCCAGTTACGTTGTGACGTTTGGTAGCACACTAAGTGTTCCTCTGGTATTCGGGAGTTGCATAATCTCATAGTCATAGGAACATGTATAAGTCATGAAGAAAGCAATAGCAAATAAACTAAACAATCAAGTGCTAGGCTAACGGATGGGTCTTGTCCATCACATCATTCTCTAATGATGTGATCCCGTTCATCAAATGACAACACATGTCTATGGTCAGGAAACATAACCATCTTTGATTAACGAGCTAGTCAAGTAGAGGCATACTAGGGACACTCTGTTTGTCTATGTATTCACACATGTACTAAGTTTCTGGTTAATACAATTCTAGCATGAATAATAAACATTTATCATGATATAAGGAAATACATAATAACTTTATTATTGCCTCTAGGGCATATTTCCTTCATGTACCGGACCTATTGTATACCTTAGCATGAGTTGGTAAGGGAGTACAGTAGTGATCTAGGAGTAGATCACTGGACAACGGTCAAAATTATCCTTAGAGGACTAAGGAAATATTTCTCGGTTATGGAGGTGATAAAAGAGTTCGTCGTAAAGAGTTACGTCGATGCAAGCCTTGACACCAATTTGGATGACTCTAAGTCTCGATCTGGATACATATTGAAAGTCGGAGCATTTAGCTAGAGTAGCTCCATGCAGAGCATTGTAGACATAGAAATTTGCAAAATACATACGAATCTGAATGTGGCAGACCCGTTGACTAAACCTCTCTCACAAGTAAAACATGATCATACCTTAGTATTCTTTGGGTGTTAATCACATGGCGATGTGAACTAGATTACTGACTCTAGTAAACACTTTGGGTGTTGGTCACATGGCGATGTGAACTATGGGTGTTAATCACATGGTGATGTGAACTATTGGTGTTAAATCACATGGCAATGTGAACTAGATTATTCAGCATCATCGCTTTTATGACATGGTATAAAGTGTGCCATTTTTGAGAATCTATCCACGACAACAAATATGCTATCCCTCCCCTTCTTTGTTCGAGGTAAAACTAGAACAAAGTCCATAGATATATCCTCCCAAGGAATACTAGGTACAGGCAAAGGCATATATAAACCATGAGGATTGAGTCGTGACTTAGCTTTTTGACATGTAGTGCAGCGAGCAACAAAACGCTCAACATCCCGTCTCATCTTTGGCCAATATAAATGTGTAGCAAGTACATCCTCCGTCTTCTTCACGCCAAAGTGTCCCATTAATCCTCCTCCATGCGCCTCCTGCAACAACAAAAGACGAACAGAGCTAGCTGGAATGCATAGCTTGTTAGCACGGAACACAAAGCCATCATTAATAACGAACTCGTTCCATGTTCTTCCTTCTTTACAATTCTGCATTACATATTTTAATCAGCATCATGCACATATTGATCTTTGATGGTCTCCAAACCAAATATTTTGAAGTCAAGTTGTGAAAGCATAGTATAGCGATGAGACAATGCATTAGCAATAACATTTTCTTTACCCTTCTTGTTTTAATGACATAAGGGAAAGTCTCAATGAATTCAACCCATTTAGCATGTCTACGATTCAGTTTAGCTTGACTTTTAATATGTTTCAAAGATTCATGATCAGAATGTATAACAAATTTTTTGGGCCATAAATAATGTTGCCATGTCTCTAAAGTCCGAACAAGAGCATATAATTCTTTATCATAAGTAGAATAATTCAGACTAGGCCCACTCAATTTTTTAGAAAAGTATGCAACAGGTTTGCCATCTTGTAATAACACACCTCCTATTCCAATTCCACTAGAATCACATTCAAGCTCAAAAGTCTTATTAAAATCAGGAAGTTGGAGTAAAGGAGCATGTGTCAACTTATCTTTCAATACCGTGAAGGCTTATTCCTGTGCGGTACCCCAAACAAAAGGCACATCCTTCTTTGTAAGCTCATTGAGAGGTGCTGCAATGGTGCTAAAATCTCTCACAAAACACCTATAGAAAGCAGCAAGTCCAAGAAAACTCCTCACTTGTGTGACCGTTTTGGGCTGCGACCAACTCTCAATAGCTTCAATCTTGGCTTTATCAACTTCAATTCCCTGTGGAGTAACAACATAGCCAAGAAAAGATAATCGGTCGGTGCAAAAGGTGCACTTCCCAAGGTTACCAAAGAAACTTGCATCACGTACAGCAATAAAAACAGCACGTAAATGTTCCAAATGTTCTTCCAAAGATTTGCTATAAATCAGTATATCATCAAAATAGACTACCACAAATCGTCCAATGAAAGCACGTAAAACTTCATTCATTAGTCTCATGAAAGTACTAGGTGCATTAGTTAACCCAAAAGGCATGACTAACCACTCATATAAACCAAACTTAGTTTTAAATGCTGTTTTCCATTCATCTCCCAATTTCATACGAATTTGATGGTATCCACTACGCAAATCAACTTTGGAGAATATTGTAGAGCCACTCAATTCATCAAGCATATCATCTAGCCTAGGAATAGGATGACGATAACGAATAGTAATATTATTAATGCCTCTACAATCAACACACATACGCGACGTACCATCCTTTTTAGACACTAGTATAATAGGAACAACACAAGGACTAAGAGATTCACGTATATAACCTTTGTCGAGCAGCTCCTGTACTTGACGCATAATCTCCTTCGTCTCCTCTGGATTGGTATGGTATGGTGCACGGTTGGGTAGCGATGCACCGGGAATTAAGTCAATTTGATGCTCAATCCCTTGAATAGGTGGTAATCCCAGTGGCACGTCTTGTGGGAAGACGTCAATGAACTCCTGCAAAATGTTAGTGACAGCCTATCGGTGTACAAAAGTAGGGGCGCTCCTTTTTACCCCTTTACTTGTGCACGAGCAGTCGGAGCCACACCCATGGCCACACTAAGTAGGGCAGAGGTGGGAAGCCAAAGGCACAAGGCAACTAGAGCAACGCTGAGACCAAAGACACAAAGAGCGAGAGGGCGAGGTGGACTCCCCCGGCAAGATCCTTGCCGGGGCAGCCTCCACAGCCCCGGCAAGAGCCTTGCCGGGGCAACTTGCCCGACGCCAGCAGAGCGTGCCACCCTTGAGCCCACGGGTTCCAACACCACCAACCAACCACATTGGAACCAAGGCTCGGGAGGCGCCTCTGTGGTGGCATGCAGATCTTCGTCAAGATCATAAACACACAAGATCAGATGAGGACCAGAAGACAACGACCCTCGACGAGATCCTTGCCGAGGAGATCCATGAGACCCCCGGCAAGACCCTTGCCGGGGACGACCATGGTGCCGCGGCAAGACCCTTGCCGGGGCCTCGGCAAGGCCCTTGCCGAGGACACTTATGGGGCCGCCGCCAGGCCCACGTCTGCCAAGACTACACCGCCACTCCCATGCTGGTGCTAGCTCAACCAGCTGGGCAGGCACCTGCGGGGCAGCGTGCGGCCTCTACGCCGACTCAGCTAGCACCTGCGTGGTGGCATGCAGATGTTCATGAAGACTCCACCACCGCGCCAGCCCAGCAGCCAACCAACGTGGCGCTACAACGCCTCGTCAGCTCGGACGCGCGTCGCAGCCAGGCGAGGCGGCGACAGCTGGGACGAGCTTCTTTGCCGTCCCCGATAAAGCAAGAGGGGCACATCGGCAGCGCATTAAATGCGTTTGTCCGACGGTGCCAAAGGATAGACTCATCCACTGTACACCTTTCCACCTCCTGTGTGCCACTGTGGCAACCCCTTTTGTCTATTAAAGGTGGCCCGAGGCGACCAGGAGGAGGATTCGGATCTTTTGGACTAGGGACACACCGTAGCGTTCAAGAACTCAAGAACACTCAAATACATACACCAAAGAAGGACTAGGGTTTTATGCATCCTCGCGGCCCGAACCTGGTTAAACGATCCTTGTGCTGGCTTCTGGACCTGCTCTTTGCACAACCCCGCGCCCGCCAACCGTAGAAGGGATCCCAGTGATCCCATAGGTGTCGTTTCCACTAACATCTTTGGCGCGCAAGGTAGGGGACGGGCGCGGTTGTGAAAATCCGGTCTAGCGGTTAGCCTAGCAGTTCTTCATCGCCATGGCTCCCAAGAAGAAGACGATCATGGTGATCGGTTCATCCGGAGCCGGACAACACGTACCGGTGCGAGCGAGCAGCGGGCCGGTCGCGGACAGAACCCGAGGTGCGGCCCGCGAGCACCAACATCGCTCTGGCAGTGAGAGCCTGGCGAGTAGCGTCGTTCGTGCGCAAGACGACGGGCCGCACATTGCTGAACCCAAGGACGGAGCTGGGCCCCTCGCAGGCAGCGCGGGGCCCTCCAGGGGTGGCGCAGTGCCACCTACGGGTGGCGCAGCAACCTCCAAGACGCTGACGCCGGCGCCCACAACACGCTCTTCCCAAGGTGTGCACGATGAGCAGTGTCACCACGCTGGTGACCCCGGACGCCGCCGTGGGACGAAGGAGGCCAGCATGCCCGCGGAAGTGCTGGCAAAAATGGCGCACAAGCGCCAGGCCATGATAGAGCTCCTTCTAATGTGGTTAGAAGTCGGAGCGCGTCACGGTCCACGCAGCTTTCGCCGCCACCCACGCCAGCAGAAGCTTTGGCGCGCGCGCAACTACTCCTCGACTTCCCTCCTGCCGCGGAAAAGCTCGACGAGTGGAGAGGCACCCTCCGGAGCCTCGTCGGTGTCGCCAACAAAGATGAACCGCGACCAGCGGGGCCCTCAGGCCGATGCTCCATCGAGCCACCACATGCCAGTGGTGGAAGGACCGGAGGTGCTGCAGCCACGGTGCACTCTCCTCCCCCACGCCAGTTGCCGCGGGTGCCGGTTCGTCGTGATGACGCTTGTTATAACATTTTCATAGCGTTGTCCGACCCACGGACCCATCGCGATCAGCGCCAAGTTCTTCGGGAGCGAGCCCATGAAGACGCTCGAACCACCATCGAGCGCCGGCGCGATGCGCGCCACCAGTCAGATAGGCGGGTAGGGCCCACTATGGACCACTCAACGCCGGGAGGCTCCGGTGGCCTACCCTACGAGGTGGGTTGCCCGGCCTTTACCCGTGAGCTGCGGCAGTTCCAGTGGCCGTCCCACCGCACGTTCAAGCCCGACGTCGGTGAGAAGTACAACGGCAAGACCCACTCGTCGGAGTTCCTCAGCATCTACACCATCGCGATGCAAGCCGCTGGAGCTCGCGACGACAAGGTGCTTGCCAATTACTTCCCGTTGGCGCTGAAACCCAATATCATGTCTTGGTTCATGCACTTGCTGGTGGATTCCAGTTCTTCTTGGTCGGATCTGTGTCATGAGTTCGTTGGTGCCTTCACCGGAGGCCACCAAGCTCATGGCCAGGTAAGCGATTTGCATATCATTCCCCAGAAGGAAGGTGAAAACCTGCGCAAGTACATACAGAGGTTCAGCCGGGTGCAATACAACATCCCAGATGTTCATCCCGTCGCCGTGATCAGCGCGTTCCATCAGAATGTGCGCAACCGCAAGATGCGTGAAGAGCTGGCGATGAACAAGGTTAAAGATGTGGCCAAACTTTATGTTCTGGCCGATAGATGCGCCCGAGCTGAAGAGGGAAGGAAGTACCTCGGTGAAGACGCCGGCGCGGAAACCGACTCTACAGACAAAGACACCGCTGCCCCGACAAAAAAGGGCCGGCGCCGCAACAGGAAGCGTAAGGGCAAGGCCGTGCTTGCCATCGAGGGATCCGACGACACCGGCGCTGCCAAGAAGGCCAAGGCAGACGACCCCGGTAAGGAGATTGCCGGGTGCACTGCTTGCCGGGCCTTGGCGGCTGCCGACAAGCCAGGGGGCTCCGACAAGCAGTATTGCAAGATCCACCGCACCAAGGGCCACGACCTCCAGAACTGCCAACAAGAGATGCTTGCTAAAAAGCAAAAAAGCCGAGTATGAGAGGCAGGACAAGGAGAAGGGTCAGGATGGTGCCGAAGGATCCGGCAAGAAGCATGGCGGCCAAGGAGGTCGCCGCGGCAAGGATAACCAGCAAGAGAGGCCCGCTCGGGGCCGCGACAAGAAGCAGAAAGACGACGATCATGACGAGGACGACGAGTCTGGCGAGCATGAGTTCCAAAAGGCTACGGAGGCCATGTGCGTCGATGGTGGCACCTCGCTGCATACTTCTCACCGCCAGCTCAAGCAGTGGGCGCATGAGATCACAGCAGCGGAGCCGTCGTTCGACGCTCAGAAGCCGCTGAAGTGGTCCAGCACGCCTATCATCTTTGACACCAAGGACCACCCTGATCGCACAACCGCGGTCGGGTGTTTGCCGTTGTTGGTTTCACCAGCGATACGCAACCTCAAGGTGACCAAGATGCTGGTTGACGGCGGGGCCGGCCTAAACTTGATCTCACCCATTGTGATCAAAAGGCTGCAAATTCCTGATGGAGACCTCGAGGAGACGGGCACGTTTCAAGGGGTCAACCCGGGAAGGAGCCAGCCGAAGGGTAAGGTCATGCTACCTGTGACATTTGGAGGCGGGTTGAACTACAGGACGGAGAGGATTGTCTTCGATGTAGCCGAGATCCCCTTGCCCTACAATGGGATCCTCGGCCGCCCGACACTAGCCAAGTTCATGGCGGCGTCGCATTACGCCTACAACACGCTGAAGATGCCTGGGCCGATGACCATCATCACCGTCCCCTGCGACAAGAAGGATGCGCTGATCTGCGCCGACCTACTCTACCGGGAAGCAGTTGCAGCGACTACCGCCAAGGCACTTGCTCCTGCCGCTGAAGCTCCGGGAGGGAAGAAGAAGACTAGCAAGACCTCTCGCGCCCACTCCGGCAAGCGCACCTCTTCGGAGTGTTGTGCTACCATCGAGGACATGCCAGAGAGCTCTACCGGCAAGAGCAAGAAATCTAGAGCTGCACCGCCAGAGACCAAGAGGGTGTCCGTCAAGGAGGATGGCACGGGAGGGGCTTTCACCATAAGCTCCACCCTCGACAGCAAATAGGAAGGCGCGCTCGTCACCTTCCTGCGGGCGAATGTCGATGTGTTTGTGTGCAAGCATCCGACATCCCCGGCATTCCCAGGGAGGCGATTGAGCACCACCTTGCTGTCTGTCCTCATGCGCGGCCCGTCAAGCAGAAGGTCAGGAAGCAGGCTTTGGAAAGGCAAGAATTCATCACAGAGGAGATCAGGAAGTTGGAAGCGGCAGGCTTGGTGAGAGGAGTACTCCATCCGACGTGGTTGGCCAATCCGGTGGTGGTGCGCAAGGCAAATGGGAAGTGGAGGCTGTGTATTGACTACACAGATATCAATAAGGCTTGTCCCAAGGACCCTTTCACGTTGCCGCGCATCGACCAGATTGTTGACACCACAGCCGGGTGTGATCTGTTATCATTCCTTGACGCCTACTCAGGATACCACCAGATCTTCATGACAAGAGAAGACAAAGAAAAGACAGCATTCATCACCCCATGTGGTGCGTATTGCTTTTTACGGATGCCTTTCAGGTTGAAGAGTGCTGGCTCAACATTTGCAAGAGTAGTCCAAATTGGTTTTGAGCCCCAGCTACATAGAAATATGGAAGCATATATGGATGACATAGTGGTCAAAACCAGGGACAGGGCAACACTTGTACAAGACTTAGAAGAGACGTTTGCAAACCAGCGCAAGATCAACCTCAAGTTGAACCCTGAGAATTGTGTCTTCGGCGTTCCGTCCGGCAAACTTCTCGGGTTCTTTGTGTCACAGCGTGGGATCGCGACAAACCCAGACAAGATCAAGGCTATCGAGCAAATTGAGGCGCCCAAGCGGATCAAGGATGTGCGTCGGCTCACTGGCTGCGTTGCCGCCATGAGCAGATTCATCTCCAAGTCTGCCGAGCGCGCCCTTCCCTTTTTCAAAATCTTGAAAAAGGCAGGACCAATGGAATGGAGCCCAGAGGCCGAAGCAGCGCTACAGGATTTGCAGAAATATCTCTCCTCTACGCTGATACTAGTTGCGCCTAAACCACAAGAGCCATTGCTGCTGTACCTAGCGGCAATGAATCAAGTGGTCAGCGCCGCGCTAGTGGCACAAAGGGAGGTCGATGAAGAGGCAGTGGCAACGACAGGACTGGCGGATGGCGAGCCAGCCCCCCCGACAAGGCCTGGTGCCGGCAAGGCATGGCCCCCGGCAGAGCCTGACGCCATCAGGACGGGGCCCACGCAACCAAATGAAGTGGTGCAAAAGAAGAAAATGATGCAGCACCCGGTTTACTTCATCAACTCCCTCTTGCAGGGGGCTAGGTCAAGGTACTCCGGTGCAGAAATTGCTCTTCGGCCTCCTTATGGCCTCGAGGAAGCTGCGTCATTACTTCCAAGCCCACGAAATCACCATCGTCACCTGCCTCCCGTTGCAACGGATATTGCATAACCCAGACGCAACTGGGAGGATTGTGGAGTGGGCCTTGGAGTTGTCGAGCTTTGGTTTGAAATTTGAATGTACTTCGATGATCCAGAGTAGAGTCTTGGCGGAGTTCATTGCGGATGGACTTCAATGCCCGACGAAGAAATCCAGGAGACCACTCTTCCCGGCAAGGAAGCAAGTCGCAACTGGATCATGTACTTTGACGGGGCTTTCTCGCTGCAAGGAGCCGGTGTTGGTGTGCTGCTCGTCGGACCCACCGAAGAGCACCTCAAGTATGTAATCCAGATGCACTTTCCCAGGGAGATGTCCACAAACAACACTGCTGAATACGAGGGGTTGCTTGCCGGTCTCAGGATCGCAACAGACCTCAGGGTTAAGAAGCTCATCGTCAGGGGTGATTCACAGCTTGTCGTCAGGCAAGTCAACAAAGATTATCAGAGCCCGTTGATGGAGGCCTACGTAGATGAGGTGAGGAAGCTAGAAGAGCGCTTTGACGGTATACAAGCAGAGCACATTCCCCGAGCAGAGAACGACGTCGCCGATTACCTGTCGAAGCGCGCTGCCTTCAAACTACCTGTGGAACCAGGTACTTTTGTGCTTCGGTTAACTCAGCCATCCATTGAACCATCAACAGAGCAGAACAAGCGGAGGAAATCAGGCCCTGGCAAGTACTTTCCCTCAGAGCTCCCAGGAGCCACCGGCAAGGATGCTGCCATGGACACTAAGCCTGCCATGGGGCAACCGACTCCGGCAGGGCGTCAAGCCCTGGCCGTAGAGACAGCCACTCCCATGGCGGAGGAAATGCCTTTAGTCCTTGCCGTCGAGCCCCAGGCTCCGGCATGGGCACAACATACCATCTGGTTCCTCCAGACAGGGGAACTTCCTGAGGAGCAGGAAGAAGCGGAGAAAGTAGCCCGTCGGTCTGCCATGTATCAGTTCGTCGACGACGCCTTGTACAGAAAAAGACCGAATGGTGTGAAATTGAAGTGCATTCCCCGGGAGGAAGGACTGGAGCTGTTGGCAGAGATACATGGAGGCTTATGTGGCTCCCACATAGGGTCGAGGGCCCTTGCCGGCAAGGCATTCCGGCAAGGTTTCTTCTGGCCCACTGCCCTCCAGGATGCAACGGCACTAGTAACCAGGTGTGAAGCGTGCCAGTTCCATTCGAAGAAGCTTCATCAACCAACTCAAGCCCTTCAAACAATTCCTCTCTCCTGGCCATTTTCGGTCTGGGGGCTCGACATACTGGGCCCTTTCCCCCGCGCTGTCGGGGGCTTTGAGTACTTGTACGTTGCAATCGACAAATTCACAAAGTGGCCGGAGGTGGAGGCAGTGAGGAAGGTGACAGCACAGTCAGCCGTCAAGTTCTTCAAGGGGCTAGTCTGCCATTTTGGTGTGCCAAACAGAGTCATCACCAACAACGGCACGCAGTTCACAAGCCACACCTTCATGCAGTACATCTAGGACCTCGGCAGCAAGGTCTGTTTCGCTTCCGTGGCACACCCACGGAGCAACGGCCAGGCGAAGAGGGCAAATGCTGAAGTACTGCGAGGCCTGAGAACAAAGACTTTTGACAAACTGCACAAGAGCGGAAGGCGCTGGATTGATGAGTTGCCGGCGGTTCTTTGGTCAACCAGAACAACACCAAATGGAGCCACCGGCTAGACACCCTTTGCCGTGGTATACGGGGCAGAAGCAGTTCTCCCCACGGAACTCACATACGGGTCACCTCGAGTGCTCGCTTATGACGAGTTTGAGCAAGAGCATTTGCGGCAGGATGACGCAATGCTCCTCGAGGAAGATCGTCTTCAGGCGGTTGTGAGAGCAGCGCGCTACCAGCAAGCCTTGCGCCGCTACCATAGCCGCAAGGTTCATGCCCGAAGCTTTGAGGAAGGCGACCTTGTTCTTCGGCGCGTTCAGTCGGCCAAGAATTCCAACAAGTTGACACCAAAGTGGGAAGGCCCTTATCGGGTAATACGAGTCACCAGGCCTGGCGCAGTCCGCCTGGAGACCGAAGACGCTATCCAGTGAGAAACTCCTGGAACATCGAACATCTTCGTAAGTTTTACCCATAAGGCGCGGTTGCCGGGCCCCCCGGCAAACCACCTTTTGTACAAGCCTTGCCAGCAAGGCATATAACCCTCTGTACAAAGCCAGGCGCAGACCCTGAGCATAAATAAATGAAGCGCTGGCGCCCTAAGTTTTAGCATGCATGCTAGGTCAGGTCTCTCCCTCGGTTAGGGTTGATAGTGCTTAGCGGCGACTAACCCCTAGCATAGAGGTCGAGTGTTCTCCCTGCTCCTTTCCGTCCTCTTTGGTTTGCAGGGTACATGGACGTTTCTGCTGAGCTGTTTGGAAGGAAGAGAACAAGTTGACATTCCGGCCCCGACAAGCCAAGGTTGCCGGGGGCTGCGGACATAAGAATCCAACCACGACAAGCCAAGACTGCCGGGGGCTGCGGATCCAGATAAGTCTTTCATCCCCAATTATGCATTCCCATATGAAGTTAGGACGTGTGAAACCTCGTTTTATTCCTAGGTCGCCGTGCTCCCCCTTCTTTCTATACCCAGAAACTATTCCCTAGGTCGGAACTGGGTCGCAGTCGCGGTGACAAGGAAATAAACGAAGGGCCTAACTCTACTTCACCCCTGCCTCCGCCAAGAGCGTGAGAATGGTCGAACGAAGTAAGGGGACGACAAGGCCTGTTGCTGGGCAACAATGTTTATCTTAAAAATAACAAGGATTCACTCCTTGGCATGGGCCTCGCTCACGCACAAAGAACCCGACAAGCACCCTTTTTCATTAAAAAAGTCCCATAGAGGTACAGTTCATACGGGATGAAAAACATGAGCAAGGGGATTATAAGTTTTAAATCTAAGAAGTGCCCGCGGGCTTACAAACTAAAAAGAGATAAGATGCCCGTAATCCCTTTCTTGTCCCTCTCCTCAAAAGATGGAACAAGGTAGCAGGAGGGGAAAAAGAGCGCCTAGGCGAGGTACGAGCAACAGAAGACACCAGGAGAGCATCCCGATGCCGGGAGAGGAGCCGGAAGATGAGGCAGCGGGCCGACAATACGTGATGAAGGCGTCGGTGCCCGCGTACTCCGACTTGACGGCCCGCCTTCTTCGTCTTCTCCGGCCCTCCTACGCCAGCCGCCCAAGGAGGCGGCGGGGAACGCGCCGATGGAGAGCTTGACGAGGAAGGCCCTCGGCAGGGCACGTGGCCGAGGAAGGGACGACGCGGTCAGTCGGAGTCGAGGTCGGCGTTGCCCCGTTCGACGCCCTCGTCGTCACTGTCGCTGTCCTCCTCGTCACTCCCGCTCAAGGAAGAGTCTTCATCATCGGAGGAGCTCTCCACGCAACACTTTAGGCGAGTTCCAATGTCCCCAAAGACCTTGACGGAGAGCAGGCCGTTCTCCATTAATTTGAAGTAGAGAACGAGCCCCGCCGTCAGGCTGTGGACACGAGCGAAAGTCTTCCATCCACGACGAAGGTACATGACATGAGGAGCAGGAAAGTCGACGTCGTCCCGCGTGCCGCCATTCCCGCAGCCCCTCATATGCAACCTGAGGGTCTGTGGCGGGTCGAGCTCCATCTCCCGAGCAAATGGGGTGGGGAGACGAAGACGACGACGCGGTGGCCGCCATAGCCTGATGAAGAACTCCCGGGGCTGGTCCCCGACTGTAACGCCCCAGATTCGATGCGCCAGGTGTCTTCCAGTTATTCGTCGTTGTTGCCATGTTATTTGCTTGCATGTTGTATTTTGCCATGTCATCATCTGCTTTTCATTTGCATGTTATTCAAAACTTGCATTCGCTCGGGTTCCCCCGGTTCTCTCCGTTGTCCGTTCTGAGCCCAACCACACTCGCACGCACCCGTCGCCCCTCTCAGACCTTGTTTCGTGAGCGGGAGAAAAACATTCTCGGAATGGGCCGAGATTTGCCGAGTGGCCTTGGTATATCACCGGTAGACCGCCCGTCAAATTTCGTTCGATTTGGAGGTCGTTTGATGCCCCAACGGTTAACCGCGTAGCCCGAAACCCCTTTTCTCTTGCAGCCCAGCACCCCTCCACACAGCCCACTAGCCCATCCAAACCCCCTCCATGCTCTCGGTCGTTCGATCACGATCGTGTGGGCGAAAACCGCACCTCTTTTGGACTCTCCTAGCTCCCTCTACCTATAAATATGTGCATCTCTCCCAAAATCCCGCAGTCCAAACCATAGCCCCGCTCCTTCCCCGCCGCCGGACATGTCCACCTCCGCGCCGGACACGTCCTCCGCCGCTCCCCAGCGAATCGCTGCCCGCCACCTGTCCTGGCCGCCGCCAGGCCCGCCGGGGCCCATCGCGAGCCCGTCCCGGGCCGCCTGGGGCCCGAGCGCCGCCGCCGCGGCCCGCGCCCCGTCTCGCCCCGCGCCGGCGCCCCACTGCCGCCTCGCCGCCGGTGCGCCGCCGCGCCTCCCGGTCGCGCCCGCGCTGACCTTCCCGGAGCCCCTCCGCCGCCGCCTCCTCGCCGGTCGCCGGCGCTCGCCTCCGCCGGCTGCTGCTCCGCCTCCGGCGCCGACCACGCCGCCTCGGACCTCGCCGCCCTTCGCCGGCCCCGCGCCCGACCTCCGCCGTCCCGCCGGCGAGCTCGCCGCCCCTCGCCCCGCGTCTCCGGCCACCGCGCCGCTCGCCGGAGCACCCCGCCGCCGACCTCGCCCGGATCTGGTCAACCGGGACCAGATCCACCGGTCCGCCCAACCAAACGCGCCTCCCGCATCTCGGATCCCTCCGTCCCGCTCGACCTCATCCGGTTTTTCCCGAGGGTAATTTTCTGCCAAGTCCCCGATTTCCTACATTCTGGTGCTATCTTTGACCTGCTGTAACGTCTTGCATACTGCTCCGTTTTGCGTGGATAATATATCAAAATGTTCATTGTGAGATGCTCTACCTTTCATTCCATTTTGCCATGCTTGTTTGAGTTAATCTTGATGCCCTAATCATCATTGCAAGAGTGCTATATGATGTTAACTGCTGTCTGTTAACAGAACTTGGTGATTTGTCTTTTTCATTGCACTTTGTGTGTGCATCCTATGAGCATGAGCTCTACATGTGTTATGAACTACATAATGCCATCTTTACATTGGTGCTTTTCTTGCAGTTGTTTGATCTATGTGGTGACTAGCACAAGCATGCAAAGTAGCCTCCATGATGTTGCTGATTTCTGTGACTTAGTCATTTCTGCCAAGTCTGAGTCTGTTATATTTTGTTGCTATGTAAACCTGCTGCTACCATGAGTTACATGCATAATATGGAGATGTTCACTAAGTATGTTTGGTTACACATGTTATGCTATATCCATCCACGCCCTTGGTTGCATTTATAGCCTACTGTAGCTTGTTGTTATCATGCTCCAGACTTGCTAAATAATGTTGCTGTCAGCCTGTTAACATGAAGTTCAGTATTGTCATGTGTTTTTCTAGTGATCCATGTACCCTATGACTATGCTTTTTCCATGCTTAGCTTTTATAATTGTGCCTTCTTACTGTTGGTCACCTTTTCATGCCAAGATATACTCTGTGGTGAGTGGTACAAGCTCACCAACACGCCTACTTATCGTTGTTTCTGCCATGCACTGTTATTTTTACTGTCTGAATCTGTCATATTACTTGCCATGTTTGCATGGATGCTACCATGTTTTCTGTTAATCTTTGGATTAAGTTCAGTATGGTAGTGTTGTTAAGTACTTTTAGTAATAGCATGCCATGCTCTATTTTGCCATGATAGCTTGCGGTAACTTGTAGTTTGCTAGCTCTAAACATTGCAACCTGATGTTATTTCTGCCATGCCCAGTGATTTTCTGCTAAGTCTGTGAACTGTTATTATTTGCAAACTTGCCATGTCCTTTTGAGCATGTTCTAGTGGTTTCTAGAGATAGCTCAGTGTTCATGTGTTATTAAGCTTCATTTGTACATCATGTCCATGGTTTTTTCTCTCATGTTAGGAAGCTTTAGCATGTTGTTTTGATGCTTGCAAGATGCCTAGTTGCTGTTTTGGACAGATCGTTGTTATATCTTGTTTGGAGTGTATGTGTTGCACCGTTGCTCCGTTTTGAGTGTGCTCTATATGGAACTTGCTTAGAGTTGCATGTAGTTTCATCTTATCATGTCGCATCCTTGTTTTGAGGTGTTTGCTTGATGTTTGAATGCATTTTGCATCAATGCCATGTTTATCTTGTGTTGCTCATATCTTCTAGGCCGTAGCTCCGAATCTAATGAACTTTATATGTAACTTGACTAGATTTTCGTGTAGATCATCTAGTTGCATCTTAACTTGCTGTTTAACAACTTCAACATTGTGTTCTAATCAGATCTGGACCAATTTTGAAACTTGCATATGAGGACTTACCGGAATTGTTATATATTGTTTCCGACCTCATTTAAACTTGCTTTGATGTGTTGCTCTTGTATGCATCATCTCTTGCCATGAGTAGCATCATATAGCCTTGTCATGCATCATACTTGGTTGAGCATCATGTTTGGTTATGTGTTGTTTGCTTCTTTCCGGTTGTGCTTCTTCTTGATAGTTCCTGTTTCGTTGCGATCGTGAGGATTCGTTCGTCTACGCTTGGTTCGTCTTCGTGGCTTCATCTTCTTCATGGACTCGTTCTTCTTCCTAGCGGGATTTCAGGCAAGATGACCGTTACCCTGGATCTCACTACTATCATTGCTATGCTAGTTGCTTCGTTCTATCGCTATGCTGCGCTACCTATCACTTGCTTTTCAAGCCTCCTAAATTGCCATGATAGCCTCTAACCTTTATTTCACCCTTCCTAGCAAACCATTGTTTGGCTATGTTACCGCTTTGCTCAGCCCCTCTTATAGCGCTGCTAGTTGCAGGTGAAGATGAAGATTGCTCCATGTTGGATTATGTTTATGTTGGGATATCACAATATCTCTTATTTAATTAATGCATCTATATACTTGGTAAAGGGTGGAAGGCTCGGCCTTATGCCTGGTGTTTTGTTCCACTCTTGCCGCCCTAGTTTCCGTCATACCGGTGTTATGTTCCTTGATTTTGCGTTCCTAACGCGGTTGGGTGTTATGGGAACCCCTTGACAGTTCACTTTGAATAAAACTCCTCCAGCAAGGCCCAACCTTGGTTTTACATTTGCCTCACCTAGCCTTTTTTCCCTTGGGAGTCGCGCTCCCGAGGGTCATCTTATTTTACCCCCCTAGGCCAGTGCTCCTCGGAGTGTTGGTCCAAACTAGAGCACCGTGCGGGACCATCCCTTGGCAACTTGGGTTACGTCGGTACCTGTACGCTTAGCTTATCCGGTGTGTCCTGAGAACGAGATACGTGCGACTCCTATCGGGATTGTCGACACATCGGGCGGCTTTGCTGGTCTTGTTTTACCATTGTCGAAATGCCTTGTAAACCGGGATTCCGAGACTGATCGGGTCTTCCCGGGAGAAGGAATATCCTTCGTTGACCGTGAGAGCTTGTAATGGGCTAAGTTGGGACACCCCTGCAGGGTATAAACTTTCGAGAGCCGTGCCCGCGGTTATGTGGCAGATGGGAATTTGTTAATATCCGCTTGTAGTAAACTTGAAGTAAACTCTTCTAAAATACACCAACCGCGTGCGTAACCGTGATTGTCTCTTTTCGTGGTGGTTCGAGAGGAGAACACGGTTTTTGGGTTATGTTTGACGTAAGTAGGAGTTCAGGATCACTTCTTGATCATTGCTAGTTTCACGACCGTTCCGTTGCTTCTCTTCTTGCTCTTATTTGCGTATGTTAGCCACCATACATGCTTAGTCGCTGCTGCAACCTCACCACCTATCCTTTCCTTACCCATTAAGCTTTGCTAGTCTTGATACCCATGGTAATGGGATTGCTGAGTCCTCGTGGCTCACAGATTTCTACAACAACAGTTGCAGGTACAGGTTTTGCGATGATCATGACGCGAGAGCGATGTTACTTGTTTTGGAGTTCTTCTTCTGCTTCTTCTTTGATCAGGGGATAGGTTCCAGGTCGGCAGCCAGGGTTAGCTGGGTGGATGTCATTTGAGCTTCTGTTTGTGTTTCATCCGTAGTCGGATGTTGCTATTATGTATGATGTATTGTTGTATTCGTGTGGCTTTGGATGCCTTTTGTATGTATCCCCATCTATTATGTAGTGTTGATGTAATGATATCCACGTTGCAAAAGTGTTTCAATATGCGGGTCTATCCTTGGTGGGACCTTCGAGTTCCTCTCGGATAGGGTCGCATATTGGGCGTGACACCGACGTGGCCCTCCATTGGGGGAGGCATCGCCGGCGGAGGCAAGGCCGGGCGCCGCCCCGTCCCCCTCTTCCCCGAGCGCCACGGCGACCTCGGCGTCGCCCCCTCCCCCTTCCTCTCGTGACCGGCTCCGCCGCCGCGAGCTCTTGGGAAGGAGGGACGCGCTGTCGAGCAGAGACCCTCGCTGCCACGGTCGAAGGGCCGGCGCCTCCTCTCGCCATGGCAGATGGAAGGAAGGAGACGAGGTGGAAGGAGATGGATGATGATAGAATGTGGGGGTGCCATCCCCCTCCCCCCCTTTTATAAAGGGGCGGGGTCGGGGCTCGGCCACTCCACTCAACCAATCCGGCCGTCGGGGGCGCAGGGAATCGGGACCGACCCGCTGCTCCAATCAGCGATGGCCCGGTTTCCCGCCTCCACCGCCTACCACCTTGAAGGCATGGGGAACACGTGGCGAGCAAGCAGAAATCGAGGGGACAGGTGAGGCGACCGTTCCCCACCCCGTGATCGTGGGACGCGGACGCCTTGAAGACCGCGACCCGAGTCCGCTCAGTAAATGAGCCGCGCCTCTGCGTTTTCCTCTTTTTTATGGGGAAGGCGCGAGCCGCCTCTTTACTGTGATGTGACGCATGCGTGCGGGAACCACCCCACGCATGACCCCCACGTCACGCATGACCCTCCACGACGCGCATTCAACGCGGGTCGTGGGGAAGTGCAAGCGAGCGAAAAAGTTGCTGCGGTAAAATCCCGCCCCGCCTACTCGCGCATCGTTCTGGGCCCGGCCCAACAACGCGTTGCGCTTATGTGTGGCCCAGGCCCGGGGGCTCTTGCCGGTGTACAAAAGTAGGGGCGCTCCTTTTTACCCCTTTACTTGTGCACGGGCAGTCGGAGCCATGCCCACGACCACACTAAGTAGGGCAGAGGAGGGAAGCCGAAGGCACAAGACAACCAGAGCAACGCCGAGACCAAAGACAAAAGAGCGAGAGGGCGAGGTGGACTCCCCCGGGAAGATCCTTACCGGGGCAGCCTCCACAGCCCCGGCAAGAGCCTTGCCGGGGCAACTTGCCCGACGCCAGCAGAGCGTGCCACCCTTGAGCCCACGGGTTCCAACACCACCAACCAACCACATTGGAACCAAGGCTTGGGAGGCGCCTCTGTGGTAGCATGCAGATCTTCGTCAAGATCATAAACACACAAGATCAGATGAGGACCAGAAGACAACGACCCTTGGCGAGATCCTTGCCGAGGAGATACACGAGACCCCCGGCAAGACCCTTGCCGGGGACGACCACGGTGCCGCTGCAAGACCCTTGCCGGGGCCCCGGCAAGGCCCTTGCCGAGGACACTTACGGGGCCGCGGCCAGGCCCACGTCTGCCAAGACTACACTGCCGCTCCCATGCAGCTCCTAGCTCAACCAGCTGGGCAGGCACCTGCGTGGCAGCGTGCGGCCTCTACGCCGACTCAGCTAGCACCTGCGTGGTGGCATGCAGATCTTCGTGAAGACTCCACCACCACGCCAGCCCAGTAGCCAGCCAACTTGGCGCTACAATGCCTCGTCAGCTCGGATGCGCGTCGCAGCCAGGCGAGGTGGCGACAGCTGGGACGAGCTTCTTTGCCGTCCCCGATAAAGCAAGAGGGGCATGTCGGCAGCGCATTAAATGCGTTTGTCCGACGGTGCCAGAGGATAGACTCATCCACTATACACCTTTCCACCTCCTGTGTGCCACTATGGCAACCCCTTTTGTCTATAAAAGGAGGCCTGAGGCGACCAGGAGGAGGATTCGGATCTTTTGGACTAGGGACACACCATAGCTAGTTCAAGAACTCAAGAACACTCAAATACATAAACCAAAGCAGGACTAGGGTTTTACGCATCCTCGCGGCCCGAACCTGGGTAAACGATCCTTGTGCTGGCTTCTGGACCTGCTCTTTGCACAACCCCGCGCCCGCCAACCGTAGAAGGGATCCCAGTGATCCCATAGGTGTCGTTTCCACCGACAGCAGGGGGCAAAGAGGAAGGCACGTCCCCGAATGAAAATAATGCCTCTTTGCACACAAAAGCATAGCAAACAGATTTACTAAAATCTAGCTCATCAATATCAGATTTGGTGGCAAGTAAACATGCACTTTTCAATTTAATTTCAGAAGCAACAGTAGATGGTTTATTATTAGGCCTCATTTGTTGCTCAAATTCTTTTGCCACAATCTAATTTTCACTCTTATTTTTCTCCTATTTTGCTTTATTAGCTCTATTAATATCATCTTTCAAAATGGAATCAGGAGTCATAGGAAGCAAAGTAATATTTTTATCCTTATGAACAAGAGTATACTGATTGTTTCTACCATGGTGTACAGAATTTTTATCAAATTGCCATGGTCTACCAAGTAATAAGGAACATGCTTGCATAGGTACCACATCACAATCAACATAATCAGCATATGTAGAGATACTAAAATGCACACGAATAGTATGTGTTACCTTAACCTTGCCGCTATTGTTGAACCATTGGATGTAGTAAGGATGTTGGTGTGGTATTGTGGTGAGAGATAGCTTCTCCACCATCTCCATGCTAGCCAAGTTGTTGCAGCTCCCTCCATCTATGATGACGCGAATAGAACGTTCCTTCACAACTCCCTTTGTATGGAACAAATTATGCCTCTGATTTTGCTCAGCTTGTGTAACCTGCACACTCAAAACACGGTGAGCAACCAAACATTCATACCTGTCAGCATCTTCAGGAGCCATGTATTGCGTCTCATGACCAGAATCATCTCCACCGTGTTCTTCACGTGTAATAAGAGCCAAAGTCTCCTCATCATAGTCACTAGCGGACTCATACCCACCATCCTTAGTAGCAATCATCACACGCTAAGATTTGCATTTTCTCGCATAATGACCTCTTCCCTTACAACAACGACAAATAATATCACTTGTGTGCCCTATTGATGCCATGGAAGAAGAAGAGCTCTGTGCAGGCCCAGCAGGTGTGCTCTTAGCAGATAGTGGTGGTTGTGCCTGCTCTCTTGTATCACGGTTGGAGGTGGCACCTGATGGAGGTGATGGTGCAGTGGAAGTAGAGGATGCACGTGGTGTCCATGATGAAGGTCGACCTGCAGAAAAGTTAGTTCGCACCAATGCCTGTCGATCCTGCACTTCACGTTCAGCTTTACAAGCAAGATGGAATGAACGAGGGATATTATTATACTCCTTATACTCTAGAATGGTCTGAATCTCTCTATTTAATCCACCCATAAAACATGCAAGCATAGCTTCATTATCCTCAACAATACCACATCTAATCATGCCAGTTTGTAATTCCTGATAATATTCCTCTACAGAATATTTTCCTTGTCTTAAACGCTGCAATTTTTGAAGTAATTCACGTTGATAATATGGTGGAACCGAACGAGTACGCATAGCAATTTTCAAAGCAGCCCAAGTAGTTGGAATATTATTCGGATATAATCTACGATGTTCAGACCACCACACACAAGCAAAACTAGTGAAAGCACAAAGTGCAGCAGCAACACGTCTCTCCTCGGGATATTCTAAACCTGTAAAACGTTGTTCGGTTTCTAACTCCCAAGTAAGATATATATCAGGAACATATGTACCCTCAAATGGTGGAATATTCAATTTCAGTTTAGGAAGATGGTCATGATCTCGTACGTGAGCTGGTAATGCAGCCCTACCATTGCGATTATTTGCATGTGGACGACCGGGTGCTGGTGGTTGCACGTAGTTCTGATTTCTATAAACTTCATCCTCGTAATCTCCCGCATAATCATCCTCCTCCTCATCAGCAGCAGGAGCCACAGAAGTATCAACAACAGCACCAACAGTTTGGCTAGGCTCAAGAGGGACATGGCTCACTCGGCGGAGGGCTGTTTCGCGACGTGGAGGTAGTCGTTGTTGTTGTTGTGGGGGCTGAGGTGCGGCAGGTGGAGCCGGTGGTGGTTGTGGAAGACGCACAAGCACTTCATTAAATTTGTTATCGAGCTTTGTTTCGAACGTCTTCTGAAAGCCAGTTATCTAATCCATGGCCTTTTCAAAATTGTTCAGCACATCTTGCACCTGTTCAGTCATCATTTGCTGATATTTATCATGCAACTCCTTATTCGTCATGTTCTCCTAGTCAGTCTCATCGACTTGTGATCCTGCCATGGTTAGCAGCAATAGAAACACACAAGAATATGATCCGACAGACTACTAGAAAATGGTGGTGGCGGGGCCTCACAAATCCGTCAAGCAAATCTCAAATTCTTACCAGTTCTTACCAAGCAACAGGTGGTGATCGGCAACCGTTGTAGTCAAAACTCTCAAAGCTTGGATAGAGCGATTACCAGGGAGAGTCAAACGCACGACGTAGATGTATGTGGAGCTGGGAAGGCTTATAATATGGTAGCAAAAAGGGTCAGCAATAATCAATTCATAGATGCAAAGTTGAAGAAACGCTCAACGACGGTACTGTGCTGGTCCTAGGCTAGACCGTACTAGAGACGCGAGCCTAGAACACGAACAAAATCACGACACTGCACGTAAACAAGGGAAAAGCACACTCTGGATTTTTTTTCGCTCTGTTTTTTTGTGCTCTTTTTTTGCGCTCCTCTTTTTATTTTGCGAAAAATCACTATAATGGCGAGTGTCTCAAAACTCTTCTCAAGTCAAAATGAGATGATGGGCATGGAATTTTTTTGACTATTTTTTTCGGAAATCAGGGCAGCGACAACGAAAAAGTGCGAAAAAAATCACTATGATGGCACGTGGCTCAAAAGACTCAGAAAAGCCTAAAAATAGGATAGGGAAAAATATTTTTGGTCGTCGAAATTTTGGCCTAGAAACTGCCCAGGGGTCTCCAGACTTTTTTTTCCGAAACCTACTCAGGCAAGGAAACACGAATCGGAAAATAAAAGTATCTCGAAAACAAACCTAATATGGAAAGGACTCGGATTGGTGGTGGATAGGTAGATGTATATGTGGACTCGGATGGGTGGTAGACAGGCGGATGTATATGTGGACTCAGATTGGTGGTGGACAGGGGGATGTATCTATGGACTCGCATTGGTGGTATATGTGGACTCGGATTGGTGGTGGACAGGCAGATGTATATGGCAGCGGTAAGGAATATGTTGGTGGTGGTGGTATATGGCAGGAGCGATGACGATGGTGCGGCGGCAGCGTGAAAACTTGTGAACAGAACTCGAAACTCTAAGGGAAACTAGACGCTAAGACCAGCAACTTGAGACGATGCAACCGCAAATTCAACAAAGCAAAATACTGAAAAGACTATGCAAAGGCTCAGGCTGGTTCGGATATGATGAACTAACCCTAATTTTTGTGTGGCTTTTTCGTGGACTGCAGGTATAGAAGAACAGACTTGATCTAAACTACGAAAATCTATAAAATCTCACCGAGCAACCTGAAAATCTGATACCACTTGATAGAGGCAAAGGTGTCCCGTCTTTCGATGAGATGGTGGCTATCGTTTTGGAGGAAGTCGACTTTGACGATCCGACTACAAACGTGTGAGGACGTCGAGCCTTAGCAATCGCTAAACCAACTTTGAGAGGTTATTGACCACGCCGGAGCACGATCAACCTGACCACGAAGGTCTGTTTCCTGCAGGCAAACGAAGAACAAGCAAGAAACTAAGATTGCAATCTGGATATTGCGAATATAAGAGGAAATCTTTATTGATCAAGGTGGGGTTCTGTGACGCCTTTGTCTGGTCGTTGAACACAAATGAAGTACGCGAAGTAGCAGCTATGGCAAACTTTAATCTAAACAAAACCCAAAGTCTAAATGGTGCCCTAAGGGCTGTATATATGGAGGAAGATGGGGGAATTTCGTGGCCCTTGGGGAAGGGGTCCGAAACCAACCCTATCTCTTGTTTCCCCACACATACGGAATCTAAAAACAGCCTATACTTATGTATTTCGAAATTACATGGGCCTGGCCCAATAATAAGGTGACCCAGCACCTAGAATAGCCTTTGGACGAAATTTATGAAGTGACATCTTGTATATTTCGTCCAAGGCTTCATGCACTCATTATGGTGGCTTCAAAGTCCTGAAATCATCACTTGTAACTCCGTTCTTATTCCCCTTGCGCATGCCATCCTCTCCATGCTTGGTCTTGCTCCAGTGTTCATCCCTCTTATCCATGCTAGGCCCTTCATTTGTAAGCAAAACAAATGTATCCAATTTAGGCAGCATCATATTCTCATGAACATTAGAATCATTACCAATAAACGAAAGTACGTGAAAATTTAATTGGCGTGCACGAGCTCTAGTAATTGGTCCAGTATATGTAGCAGTAGGGGTTGTGGGTGTAACAGTGGTATTGATGTCCTCATCACCTTAGGGCATCGTCTAGACTTTGGGGGTTTTTTTTTAGATTAAAAGTTCGCCATAGCTGCAACTTTGCGTACTTCGTTTGTGTTCAACGACCAGACCAAGACGTCACATAACCCCACTTGATCAATAAAGCTTTCCTCTTTTGCTTGTTCTTCGTTTGCTTGCAGGAAATAGACCTTCGTGGTCAGGTTGATCGTGCTCCGGCGTGGTCAATAACCTTGCGGAGTTGGTTTAGCGATTGTTAAGGCGCGACGTCCTCGCATGTTCATAGTCGGATCGTCAAAGTCTACTCCATCCAAAATGATAGCCACCATCTCATCGAAAGATGGGACACCTTTGCCTCTATCATGATATGCACCATCTTTCTTGGGAACAAGGATTATCGCATACATGGCCCTTGTCGATGAGTTGTTGTACTTGCCGTTGGATCTCCTTAGTTTCCTCGGGGTTTACGCGGTAGGGAGCCTTGTTAGGAAGGGGTGCTCTGGGGTTGAGGTCGATTCGGTGCTCGATGCCTTGTAGTGGAGCTAGTCCTGGAGGTAGCTCATCGGAGAAAACATCTTGGAATTCCTGCAATAGAGAAGATAACACTAAAGGTAGATTGTGAGAGGTGTTAGCTTTTGGTGCGTCGTCCTTGCATAAAAGGACATAGTGCATGACACTTGATGGGTTCTCACACACTTCTCTCATCCCACGTTTGGTGGCAAATATGACTAAGTTCTTCTTGTCGCTCATCGCAGAGGCACTCAATTTGGGCTTGTGGCGCTCACTCTCTTTTGGGTGGTTCGCTCTCTCACTATTCTCTCCATGATGGGTGGCTTACTTGTCGGCCATCACTTGAATTGGAGACATAGGTCGTAGCACGTACTCCTTTCCTTCCATCTTGAAGCTATAGTGGTTTGTACGCCCGTTGTGGATGACGCCTCGGTCAAATTGCCATGGCCGTCCAAGAAGGAGGTGGCAAACAGACATCGGAACGACATCGCACTCCAAAGTGTCTTCGTATGCTCTGATCTTGAAGAAAACTTGTACCATATGCTCGACTTGGATAGTGCCGGAGTCGCTTAGCCATTGGACTTTGTATGGGTGCGGGTGCTTCATTTTGACCAATTGGAGCTTGGAGCATAGTTCTTCACTTGCCAAGTTATGGCAATTCCCTCCATCGATGATGACCTTGATGGACCTTCCATTGATGCCGGCCTTAGTGTGGAAAATATGGCAGCTTTGGTCTTCGTCTTGTTGATGTTGAAGAGTCAAGACCTTGGATATAACGAGAGCGGGGCTCGAATCTTCGTCACAAAAGACTTGATTATCTTCATCTTTGTTCACTTCCGGTGCATGGCCACTTGCTCAAGGGCTTCCATTTCCTCTTCACTCATGGAGTCATAGGTTCCGTCATCGTTGAGGATCATGGTGCGCTTGTTGGTACATTCGAAAGACTTGTGGCCTCGGTCGCTGCATGTGAAGCATTTGAAGGAACTTGTCTTGATGGTCTCATAGGTTGGGGTAGATGATGATGAAGCTCTCGGCTTGAAGTTGCTTGTAGTAGGAGGACGACTTGAGGTTGTCGAAGTTTTCTTGTAACTTGACTTGTCGCGGTTGCTTGTAGATGGCTTGGTTGAGGTAGAAGGTGTTGGAGTCATTGAAGCGTGGTTGTTGGAGAAGCCATAGGACTTGGATGAGAACTTGGCGTACTTGAAGTCATCTTACACTTGGCATTCCGCTTTGGTAGCTTGATGCACTAGCTCGATAAGGTTCGAGTATGGTTGGAAGTCGGCTATCTTCTTGATAGGATGATTCAGTCCATTCAAGAAACATGCCATAGTTTGCTCATCATCTTCCGTGACATTGGCTCGTATCATGGCAATCTCCATTTCCTTGTAGTATTCCTCAACGATCTTGGTTCCTTGCTTGAGGAGTTGGAGTTTCTTGAAGAGGTCGCGGTTGTAGTAGGTAGGCACGAAGCGTGCTCTCATGACATCCTTCATTTGCGCCCAAGTTGTGATGGGTGGTTCACCTCTTGCCGCTCGGCGCTCAATGACTTGTTCCCACCAAATGAGGACGTAGTCTTGGAACTCAAGGGATGCCATCGCGATATTCTTCTCTTCCTCATAGTTGTGCAAACGGAAAATTTTGTCAACCTTCAATGCCCATGAAAGGTACTCTTCGGGATCATTGCTTCCGGAAAACTTGGGCATGGTGAACTTTAGCTTACCGTAGCGTTGCTCTTCATTGTGTTGGGGTCGGGGATGATGACGTCCTTGACGAGGAGGATTGTCTCCCTCAACTTGCTCTTGTCTTGGTGGATTTTCGTTGTCTTCTTGCTCTTGGTGAGCTTGATGTTCTTGTCGAGCTTGTGGAGGAGCTTGTCGAGCTTGACGATGCACGCGAGCTTGATATATTCGTTCTTGAACTTCATCATGAAGCGCTTCTTGTTGCTCACGAGCTTGTCAGTTGCGAGTGGCTACGGTTCTACTTGAATCTCGAAGGGCACTTTGCGCCTCAAATGCTTGAGCTTCACGTAGTTGTTGTTCTTGGCGTTGTGCCTCGGCTTCTTGTTCGTCTTGGTGTTTTTGCGCTCGTTCTTCCTCTTCTTGTTGGCGTTGGCGTTGCCATTCTTGTGCTTGCGTGAAAGTAGCTTGGTTTTGACGGTGTCGATGTTCTTGCGCGCGAGCTTGCTCTTGAGAGTCGTTGTCGTGTGGAGGATTGTGGTTTGCTTGACGATCTTGACGCGCGGCATGACGAAGAGTGTTCGATGTCGGAGTACTTGAGCCGGAGATGGTGTTGTCGGAGTGTCGACTTGAGCGGCTCCGTCTTGAGTAGGACGACGAGGTAGACGAGCGATTGATCATCATGGTTCCAATATCCTTTGAGAGAAGCCATGGATGTGTCGAAGTAGTCTCTTGTACGTTGCTCGAATTGTCGTAGGTCGGAGGCGAGGTTGTCGATGCGGTCGCCCAAAGCTTGTTGTTCTTGATGCAAAGCTTGTTGTGTACCAAAGAGGTGGCTCTTGGTGACATAGGAAGTCATGTCGTCGTCGTGCTCGATGAGGAGTGGGTTTGTTGAAGTACTTGGCCTATCCATCATTGCAAACAAATATGTGAGTGGGAGAAAGAGAAGAACTTATACCAAATGTACCTTGACCGATGTTGAACATGGATCAATGATCACTCAAATGTGTAACAAGGAAATAGCACAAGTGGTACCAATTCTTGTCGGTTTCTCACACCTACACAAGTAAAAGCTTATGGTGGAGCTTGGTTAGGATGGTGGCACACAATTTGATGCAATTGTTAGTGAGCTTCAATAATGTTGGAAAAGATTCGCAAATTTGCAAATGCAACAAGTAGATCAATAGCAAGATATGGTACACGGAAACACACACGCAAATGGATAAGTGGGGTCGTGCAACCAAGGAATGAGCCAAAATGTGGAATCCTCGAAAATTCTCTTGTTGCACAACACTAGAGAGACGCTAGCACGATTGCACAATAGGCGGATACAAAACTTGTGCACAACCTACTAAGCAAAAATGCAACGACTTCTGTCCCAAGTATGCTATATGTATGGTATTCCGATGATATAATCCAAGATGATCGAGTATGACAATCGTAATGTAGTATGATGCTATGGTTCTTGCTTATAAGCTCTTTGCTTATCTTTCCCTTTTGCTTAAAAGCTTGTTATGCTCTTTGTCTTTTGAGCCCTTTTCTCATGCAAAATTTCACGAACCAAGATAGCAATTGTGTATGCGATGACAACTTTGTGAGTCAAAAGTTTATACCAAGATATGTACCAAGATGATATGGTATGTATGCTATGGGAAGTATGACCACTAATGTGCACAAATGACATTGCCGGCAATACTCAAAGGCTAGTCTCGATGGGTAAGCTACGCAAATTGGGCTATGGTGGTTATCAATGCAATGGCAAGAATGTATAATAATATCACAATACCAAGATGAGATTGCCGTTGAGGTTGGTTGTTTGTTAGCAAGAACGGATGATGGTGTCAAAATGGTGAAGTGGTCATCGTCGATGACGAGTCCGTGGCGAAGATGAGAGGCGGTGATGTTGATGTCAAACCGTACCTAAATAGCTAAAACATAATAGGACACGGGAACCGCAACTCAAATTCTCAAAGCAAAACGTGTCAAAATTTTCGGAATTGGTAGTGGGTAAGCGATGGTGGTGTATATGGAAAGCGGTGGTGCTATGCAAAGTGATGGTGGTATGCGGAAGTGTGCGTGGGCACCGGAGCAAAGTTTGGCGAGAGTTAGGCGTAAAATGAAGCGGTGGATGGAAGAGATGCTGTCAGGGGCCGGATGTCCGGGCTTGCGGGTCGGATGTCCGGGATGGCCGGATGTCCGGGCTTTGGATCTGTGGACGAACTCGAAGAACTCCGCGTGGAAGAGGCAAATTCGGGGCAAAATTCAGGGGATTTTATGGATGGAAATTGGGGAAAAGATGGGGGGAAGCTAGATCTACCCGCAACACACGAAATCCGCGAATCAAATCCAACAAAACTTCATCACACCAACAAATCACAAAAAACATTTGGGGGCTATTTTTGTGGGGAATTTTCGAATTTGGGACAAAATCAATAAAACAAGGCTAGAAAACAAAGAGGGGAGGCTCTGAAATCGTGATCAACATGGCTCATGATACCAAGATGATGTAGGGTGGAACCCTATACGGCTGATCTTTCATGAAAGGAGCGGATCCCGCGATGAACACGAAGAACACGAGGAGAAATCACGAGGGGAAACACGAGAGAATCACTCAAACCAAGAAGATTAGGTCACACATATGCTAGACCCAAGTACACATAGAGATAACACGGCCCAAATCCAACAAGAGACGATACATAGGGTAACCGGTTCTTCTCCATGAGGAGGTCTTGAGGTCTTCCCGTTAGGGGTCTTGAATCCAAGTGGATCTTCTCCGAAGAGGTATCGGTCCCTCGCGATGGAGTAGATCCAGATGGATGAGCGAAGCTCTATCTCACATATGAGCTATCACAACGCTAACCCTAGAAAGAGGGAGGAGGAGGAGTATATATAGTCTAGGTGGGTGAAGGGGTACATGGGCCTCGGGCCCTTACACTATGCGTAGACAGGGGAGGCCGGATGTCCGGGCCTTCACGAGGTGCCGCATGTCCGGGCAGGCGCCGGATGTCCGGGCGGTCGGGGCTGGCCGTGACGTTCTCTGGATAGGCGGGGTCCGGATGTCCAGGCGATGGGCCGGATGTCCGGAGGCTCGGGACGGGACGAATGTCCGGGCAGGGCGTCCGGATGTCCATGCTGGCGGGGTCGGCCTCAGTGCTCTCTGGATAGAGGGTGCCGGATTTCCGGGCTTCGGGCCGAATGTCCGAGCTAGGGCCGCATGTCCGGGGCCTGTAGGTGCTTGGCGGCTGGGCGGCTACTGTGGACGGTGCTCTAGGGGCCGGATGTCCGGGGCCTAGAAGCTGTTCTTGAATCCTTCCGTTGGTTCTCTTCATCCGTGAACTTGAGGACTTTTCCGTCTTCACGTGCATCTTTGGGAGGGTCCTCTTTGTACCTAATCATGCACAACATCTCGGACTTAGGTAGTAGCCATGTCTCGAGTGGATCATATGTGATATCACTAAGGAAGGAGGTCATCTCGGTCTTGAGAGCTCTAGCTCGTGCTCGTGTCATAGGTCCTCTTGGCACTTGGTGAGACGATGGTAGGTCCATGGGGATGACCATAGGATGCTCCGCATCAGGTTGGTTTCGGACCCCTCCTCCAAGGGCCACGAAATTCCCCCACTCTTCCTCCATATATACAACCCTTAGGAGGGCATCATTTAGACATTGGTTTTTGTTTAGATTAAAAGTTCGCCATAGCTGCAACTTCGCGTACTTCGGTTGTGTTCAACGACCAGACAAAGGCATCACAGAACCCCACCTTCATTAATAAAGCTTTCCTCTTATATTCGCAATATCCAGATTGCAATCTCAGTTTCTTGCTTGTTCTTTGTTTGCTCGCAGGAAACAGACCCTCGTGGTCAGGTTGATCGTGCTCCGTCGTGGTCAACAACCCCTCAGAAGTTGGTTTAGCGATTGCTAAGGCGCGACGTCTCGCACGTTCGTAGTCAGATCGTGAAGGTCGACTCCCATAGAAAACGATAGCGACCATCTCATCGAAACATTGGGACACCTTCGCCTCTATCAAGTGGTATCAAATTTCCAGGTTGCTCGGTGAGATTTTACAGTTTTTCGTAGTTTGGATCGAGTCTGTTCTTCATACCTACAGTCCATGAAAAAGGCACAAAAAAATTAGGGTTAGTTCATCATATCCGAACCAATCTGAGCCTTTGCATAATCTTTTTAGGGTTTTTGCTTTGTTGAATTTGCGGTTGCATCGTCGTGTCTAGTTGTTGGTCTTAGCGTCTAGTCTTTTAGAGTTTTGAGTTCTGGTCATAAGTTGTCATGCCGCCGCCGCACCATCATCATTGCCCCTACCATCTACCACCACCGCTCATCCGCCACCGATCTGTATCCATATACCACCACCAATCCGTATCCATATACCACCAGCAATCTGTATCCATATACCACCACCGCTACCACCATCGCTGCCATATACCACCACCGCTGCCATATCCTACCACCATATATCCACCACCAATCCGAGTTCCTTTCATATTAGGTTTGTTTTCAAGATCCATCTAATTTCCGATTCGTGTTTCCTTGCCTGAGTAGGTTTAAAAAAAATTTAGGCCAAAATTTTCGCACGCAATTTTTTTTCCCTATCCTATTTTTAGGCTTTTCTGAGTCTTTTGAGTCACGTGCCATCATAGTGATTTTTTGTCGCACTATTTCGTCGTCGCTGCCCTGATTTCTGAAAAATAGTAAAAAAATTCATGTCCATCCTGTCATTTTGACCTAGGAAGAGTTTTCAGACACTCTCCATTATAGTGATTTTTCGCAAAAAAAAGAGCGAAAAGAAAAAAGAGCGCCAAAAAACAGAGCGAATTTTTTCCAGAGTGTGCTTTTCCCTTGTTTACGTGCCGCGGCGTGATTTTGGTCATGTTCTAGGCTCGCATCTCTAGTACGGTCTAGCCTAGACCAGCACAGTACCGTCGTTGAGCGTTTATTCAACTTTGCATCTCTGAATTGATTATTGCTGAACTTTTTTGCTACCATATTATAAGCCTTCCTAGCTCCACATACACCTACCTCGTGCGTTTGACTCTCCCTGGTAATCACTCTATCCAACCTTTCAGAGTTTTGACTACAGCGGTTGCCGATCACCGCCTGCTGCTGGGTAAGAACTGGTAAGAATTTGAGATTTGCTTGACGGATTTGTGACACCCACCACCACCACTTGTTAGTAGTCTGTAGGATCATTTTCTTGTGTGTTTGTATTGCTGCTAACCATGGCAGGATCACAAGCTGACGAGATTGACTGGGAGAACTTGACGAACAAGGAGCTTCATGATAAGTTTCAGCAAATGATGAGTGGACAGGTGCAAGATGTGCTAAACAGATTTGAAGAGGCCATGGAGAAGATAGATGGCATGGAGAATGATGCGGAGCATCCTACGGACATCACCATGTCAAGAGTTGATGCAACGACTTGAAATTATTGAAAATAAAGTTGCCACCATAGAGTTGATTGAAAATTTGGATAGAAAGATCCACAACCAAATTACCCAATACGGATCTAAGGTTGGAGTTGCTCTTAATTTTTTTAAAGAAAAGGAACCTATGGTTAATGAGAAAATAGATCAAGATTCCACTAGAATTGATAAAATTGAGGATATTATTACCAATCTAGGATCTGCCTTTTCTTCCGTGAAAAACACTCCTTCTAATGCTAAGATTGCTAAATTTATGTATGTTCCTAAAAGTAAGGGTGAAACTTCTAGTAAGGGAAATGCTGATCTCAAATCCATAAGTGTTCACCCCAACTTTCTCGCTATCCTTAAGGAACCTTTTGCTACAAATGATTTTCCCGATTTTGTGCCTAGGAGTTTGATAATTAATAAAAAGGAAGAAACTCCTAAGGGTTATAGGTGTCTTATTGAAAAATTGCCTACCAAAGATGGCAATACCTAGATCTATCCTTGTTTTTATGCCTAGCTAGGGGCGTTAAACGATAGCGCTTGTTGGGAGGCAACCCAATTTTATTTTTAGTTTTTTGCTTTTTGGTTCTGTTTAGGAATAAATAATCCACCTAGCCTCTGTTTAGATGTGGTTTTGTGTTTTAATTAGTGGTTGTGCCAAGTTAAACCTATAGGATCTTCTTGGACGGTAGTTATTTGATCCTGCTGAAAATTCCAGAAACTTTCTGCTCACGAAAACAATTGTTTAAAATCACCAGAACGTGATAAAATACTGATTCCAATTGCAGCAGATCAATAAACAAATTATTTAGGTCGTCCTATTTTGGTAGAATTTTTTGAGTTCCAGAAGTTTGTGTTAGTTACAGATTACTATAGACTGTTCTGTTTTTCGTGTGTTGTTTGCTTATTTTGATGAATCTATGGCTAGTAAAAGAGCTTATAAACCATAGAGAAGTTGGAATACAGTAGGTTTAACACAAATATAAATAAAGAATGAGTTCAATACAGTACCTTGAAGTGGTGTTTTGTTTTCTTTCGCTAACGGAGCTCACGGGATTTTCTGTTAAATTTTGTGTTGTGAAGTTTTCAAGTTTTCGGTGAAGATTTGATGGACTATGGAACAAGGAGTGGCAAGAGCCTAAGCTTGGGGATGCCCAAGGCACCCCGAGGTAAATCCAAGGACACCAAAAAGCCAAAGCTTGGGGATGCCCCGAAAGGCATCCCCTCTTTCGTCCTCATCCATCGGTAACTTTACTTGGAGCTATATTTTTATTCACCACATGATATGTGTTTTGCTTGGAGCGTCTTGTATGATTTGAGTCTTTGTTTGTTAGTTTGCCACAATCATCCTTGCTGTACACACCTTTGAAGAGAGACACACATGATTCGGAATTTGTTAGAATACTCTATGTGCTTCACTTATATCTTTTGAGCTATATAGTTTTTGCTCTAGTGCTTCACTTATATCTTTTAGAGCACGGCGGTGGTTGTATTTTATAGAAATTATTGATCTCTCATGCTTCACTTATATTATTTTGAGAGTCTTAAACAGCATGGTAATTTGCTTTGATTGTGAAATTAATCTTCCATATTGAGTTCATTGGATATCATGAGAAGTTAGATACTTGATAAGTGTTTTGAGATATAAAGGTGGTAATATTAGAGTGTGCTAGTTGAGTAATTGTGAAATTGAGAAATATTTGTGTGGAAGTTGGCAAGTTCCATAGCATGCACGTATGGTAAAAGTTGTGTAACAATTTTGACACATAGGTGTTCTTTTATTGCTTTCCTTATGAGTGGCGGTCGGGGACGAGCGATGGTCTTTTCCTACCAATCTATCCCTCTAGGGGCATGCGTAGTAGTACTTTGCTTTGAGGGCTAATAAACTTTTGCAATAAGTATATGAGTTCTTTATGACTAATGTGAGTCCATGGATTATACGCACTCTCAACCTTCCACAATTTTCTAGCCTCTACGGTACCGCGCATTGCCCTTTCTCACCTTGAGAGTTGGTGCAAACTTCGCCGGTGCATCCAAACCCCGTGATATGATACACTCTATCACTGTCGGTGTGGAACGACACCTATGGGATCACAAGAATCCCTACTACGGTTGCCTGGGCGCAGGGTTGCGAGGAGAGCAGGGCTAGTAGACAACACAAGGATCGTTTACCCAGGTCCGGGCCCCGAGGATGCGTAAAACCCTAGTCCTGCTTTGGTGGGTGTATTTCTGAGAGTTCTTGAGCTCTCGAACTAGCTGTGGTCAGTGCGTGGTTCGAAAGAGCCGAATCCTCCTCCAGTATGCCATGGGCCTCCTTTTATAGTTGAAAAGGGCTGCCATAGTGACACACAGGAGGTGGAAAGGCGTACAGTGCTCTGAGCTTATCGCTCGTATTACAGGACAAGACGCATTTAATGCGTGGCTTAGGTGTCCCCTTGCTTTATTGGGGACGGGGGTGAGGCCTGTCCCGTCCGTCACCGCTCCTCCTTGCCTTGACACGCGCCCTGGCCAGTGAGGTGCGTGGTGCCATGTAGGCAGCCAGGCAGCTGAGGTGGCACGGTGGCGGAGCCTTCACGAAGATCTGCATGCCGCCACACAGGCGCTCGATGAGTTGGCCTAGGAGCTGCATGCTGCCACGCAGGTGCCCGCCCAGCTGGTTGGGCTGGCACCTGTATGTGAACAGTGGTGGAAGCCTGTCCGGCGTGGGTTTGGCGGTGGCCCCGCTGGCGTCCTTGGCGAGGGCCTTGCCAGGTGGCCCGGCAAGGGTCTTGCCGTGGCGTGCTGTCGTCCCCGGCAAGGATCTTGCCGGGGGTCTAGTGGCCTTCCTCGGCAGGGATCTTGCCGAGAATCGTCGTCTTCTAATCCTCATCTGATCTTGAAAATATGTCTTCACAAAGATCTGCATGCCACCACAGAGGTGCCTTCCCGAGACCTGGCCCCACGTTGATGATGGCGCTGGGGTCGTGGGATCAAGGGTGGCTCGCTCTGTTGGTGTGGGGCGAGCTGTCCCGGCATGGGTCTTGCCGGGGCCGCTGAGGCCGCCCGGCAAGGGTCTTGCCGGGGGGACCTGCTTCGTCCCTCTGCTCTTTGTGGTCTTGGCCTTGGCGTTGCTTTGATTGTCTTGGGCTTCGGTCTTACCTTGGCTCACCTCCCCTGTTCTGCTTGGTGTGGTCGTGGGCGCGGCTCCGACTGCCCGTGCACAGGTAAAGGGGTACAAAAGCGTGCCCCTATTTTTGTACACCGACAGGAGCCCCCGGGCCTGGGCCACACATAAGCGCGGCATGTTGTTGGGTCAGGCCCAAAACGGTGCGCGGGCAGGTGGGGCGGTTTTTACCATGGTAAGACTCTTCACGCGCTTCGCTTCCCACGAACCGTGCGCGCGGTGCGGCGTGGAGGGGTGTGCGTGACGTGGGCGGCATGCGTGGGGCGGTTTCCACACGCATGCGTCATATCGCAGTAAAGAGGCGGCTCGCGCCTTCCCCGTAAAAAGAGGGAGGCGTGGAGGCGCAGCTCATTTACTGAGCGGGGCCGGGGCGCGGTCTTCAAGGCGTCCACTCCCCATGATTACGGGGTGGGGAGAGGTCGCTTCACCCGTCCCCTCAGTTCTGGACGTCCGCCACGCGTCCTTCATGCGCCTGGCGTGGCAAGCGGTGGAGGCGGGAAACCGGGCCGTCGCTGGTTGGGGCAGCGTGTCGGTCCTGATTCCTTGCGCCTCCGGTGTCTGGATTGGTCGAGTGGGGCGGCTGAGCCCCAACCCCGCTCCTTTATAAAGAGGGGGAAGGGGGGATGGCATCCCGCATTCTTCCATCTTCTATTTCCTCCTGCTTCTGCCTCTTCCTCTCACCCGCCATGGAGAAGGGGAATCCTGGTCCCTCGACGGTGGCGGCAAGGGTCGCCGCTCGACAGCGCGTCCCTCCTCCTCCTGAGCCCGCGGTGGTGGAACCGGCCACGAGGGGAAGGGGGAGGGGGCGAGGCCGGGGCAGAGGCCGTAGCGCTCGGGAAGAGGAGGACGGGGCGGTGCGCCAGCCTTGCCCCCGCCAATGATGCCCTTCCCGATGGAGGGCCACGTTGGAGACCAGCCTTGCGAGTTCTTCATCAGGCTGCGCCGGCCTCCGCGTCGTCGTCTTCGTCTCCCTGCCCTGTTTGCTCGGGTGATGGAGCGTGACCCGCCCCAGACCCTCAGGTTGCACATGAGGGGCTGTGGGAACAGGGGCACGCGGGTCGACGTCGACTTCCCGGCTCCTCGGGTTATGTACCTCCGTCGAGGATGGAAGACGTTCGCCCGCATCCACAGCCTGACGGCGGGGCTCGTCCTCTACTTCAAATTAATGGAGGACGGCCTGCTCTCCATCAAGGTCTTCGGAGAGTTTGGAACTCGCCTGAAATGCTGCGTGGAGAGCTCCTCTGATGGAGATTCCGACGATGGAAGCTCTTCCTCGAGCGAAAGTGACGAGGAGCACAGCGGGGACGAGTCCGACTAGGCGTCGGACGCCCCGCGCCTGGGCGGGTGCGGCAGCAGCAGCATCTGCACCTGGCCGCTCCTCCGGCAGGGTTTTGCCGGGGGTGGGGCCAGCTCCTTGAACTTCTCGGGGCCGTCTCCTTGGGCGGCTGGCGTCGGGAGGCTGCGGAAGAGGGCGGGCGGCAAGGCCGTCAAGTCGGAGTACGCGGGCACCGACGCCTTCATCGCGTATTGCCGGTCCTGCCGCCTCGTCTTCTAGCTCCTTTCCCGGCACCATCATCACCGGCCCGCCCGTGGGCGGCCACCGAGGTGTTCTCTTGGTGCTTTCTGCTGCTCGTAGCTCGCCTAGGCGCCCCTTTTGCCCTCTCGCCTCCTTGACCTGCCTCCTGAGGAGAGGGACAAGAAAGGGATCACGGGCACCTTATCTCTTTTTTTAATCTGTAAGCCCGCGGGCCTTGTTAAATTTAAAGCTTGTAATCCCCTTTGTTCATGTTTTTCATTTCGTACGAACTGTACCTGTATGGGATGTTTTTAATGAAAAAGGGATGCTTGCCGGGTTTTTCGTTCGTGGGTAAGTCCCGCGACAAGGAGCGAATCCTTGTTATTGTTTTAGATAAACGTTTTTCGCCCGGCAATAGGCCTTGCCGTCCCCCCACTCCACTCGACCGTTCTCGCGCTCTTGGCGGAGGCAGGGATGAAGTGGGCTTTAGGCCCCTCGCTCTACCTCCTTGCCGCCGTGGCTACAACCAAATCCGGACCCAGGAAATAATCCTTTGGTATAGGAAAAAGGGGAGCGCGGCAGCCTAGAGATAAAAACGAGGTTTCACATGCCCCAGTCCCGTCCCGAAATGCATGACAGAGGATAAAGGACTTATCTGGATCTGCAGCCCCCGGAAACCTTGTCTTGCTGCGGTTGGATCCCCGTGCTTTGCAGCCCCCGGCAACTCTGGTTCGCCGGGGTCGGGACGCCGGTCCGTTTTCTTTCTTCCAAATAGCTCAGCAGAAGTGCTCATGTGCCCTGCGAACCAAAAGAGGACAGAAGAGAAACAGATAGACGCGCACTCGACCTCTAAGCTAGGGGTTAGTCGCTGCTGAGCACTATCAACCCTAACCAAGGAAGAGACTCGACCTAGCATGCATGCTATGACTTAGGGCGCCAGCGCTTCATTTATTTATGCTCAGGGTCTGCGCCTGGCTTTGTACAAAGGGTCACATGCCTTGCCGGCAAAGCTTGTACAAAAGGTGGCTTGCCGGGAGGCCCGGCAAGCCGCGCCTTACGGGTAAAACTTGCGAAGATGCTCAATGTTCCAGGAGTTGCTCACTGGGACGGCATCCTCGGTCTCCAGGCGGACTGCGCCAGGCCTGGTGACTCGTATTACCCGATAAGGGCCTTCCCACTTCGGCGTCAACTTGTTGGAATTCTTGGCCGACTGAACGCGCCGAAGAACAAGGTCGCCTTCCTCAAAGCTTCGGGCATGAACCTTGCGGCTATGGTAGCGGCGCAAGGCTTGCTGGTAGCGTGCCGCTCTCACAGCCGCCCGAAGACGATCTTCCTCAAGGAGCGTCGCGTCATCTTGGCGCAACGGCTCTTGCTCAAGCTCATCATAAGCGAGCACTCGAGGTGACCCGTATATGAGTTCCGTGGGGAGAACTGCTTCTGCCCCGTATACCAGGGCAAAAGGTGTCTGGCCGGTGGCTCGATTTGGCGTCGTCCTGATCGACCAAAGAACCGCCGGCAACTCATCAATCCAGCGCCTTCCACTCTTGTGCAGCTTGTCAAAGGTCTTCGTTCTCAGGCCTCGCAACACTTCAGCATTTGCCCTCTCAGCTTGGCCGTTGCTCCGTGGATGTGCCACGGAAGCAAAACAGACCTTGCTGCCGAGGTCTTGGATGTACTGCATGAAGGTGTGGCTTGTGAACTGCGTGCCGTTGTCGGTGATGACTCTGTTTGGCACACCAAAACGGCAGACCAGTCCTTTGAAGAACTTGACGGCTGACTGAGCAGTCACCTTCCTCACTGCTTCCACCTCCGGCCACTTTGTGAACTTGTCGATTGCAACGTACAAGTACTCAAAGCCCCCGACAGCGCGGGGGAAAGGGCCCAGTATATCGAGCCCCCAGACCGAGAATGGCCAAGAGAGAGGGATTGTTTGAAGGGCTTGAGCTGGTTGATGAAGCTTCTTTGAATGGAACTGGCATGCTTCACACTTGGTTACTAGTGCCGTCGCATCCTGGAGGGCGGTGGGCCAGAAGAAGCCTTGCCGGAACGCCTTCCCGGCAAGGGCCCTCGACCCTATGTGGGAGCCACATATGCCTCCATGTATCTCTGCCAACAGCTCCAGTCCTTCCTCCCGGGGGATGCACTTGAGTTTCACACCGTTCGGCCTTCTCCGGTACGGGACGTCATCGACGAACTGGTACAGGGCGGACCGACAGGCTACTTTCTCCGCTTCTTCCTGCTCCTCAGGAAGCTCCCCTGTTTGGAGGAATTGGACGGTATGCTGCGCCCATGCCGGAGCCTGGGGCTCGACGGCAAGGACCAAAGGCATCTCTTCCGCCATGGGAGCGGCTGTCTCTACGGCCAGGGCTTGACGCCCTGCCGGAGCCAGTTGCTCTTGGGCAGGCTCAGCGTCCGCGGCAGCACCCTTGCCGGCAGCCCCAGGGGGCTCGGTAGGAAAGTACTTGCCGGGACCTGATTTCCTCCGCTTGTTCTGCCCCGCTGATGGTTCGACGGATGGTTGAGTTAACCGGAGCAAAAAGGTACCTGGTTCCACAGGTAGCTTGAATGCGGCACGCTTTGACAGGTAATCGGCGATGTCGTTCTCCGCTCGGGGGACGTGCTCCGCCTGGATACCGTCAAAGCGTTCCTCCAGCTTCCTCACCTCATCTACGTAAGCTTCCATCAATGGGCTCTGATAATCCTTGTTGACCTTGCCTGACAACGAGCTGCGAGTCACCCCTGACGATGAGCTTCTTAACCCCGAGGTCTGCCGCGATCCTGAGACCGGCAAGCAATCCCTCGTACTCAGCAATGTTGTTGGTGGTCATCTCCCTGGGGAAGTACATCTGGATCACGTACTTGAGGTGTTCTCTGGTGGGTGCGACGAGCAGCACACCGGCACCGGCGCCTTGCAGCGAGAAAGCCCCATCAAAGTACATGATCCAGTCGCGGTCTGCTTCCTTGCCGGGGAGAGTGGTCTCCTGGATTTCTTCGTCAGGCATCGAGGTCCATTCTGCGATGAACTCCACCAAGACTCTGCTCTGAATTGTCGAGGTACTTTCAAACTTTAAACCGAAGCTTGACAGCTCCAAGGCCCATTCCACAATCCTTCCGATTGCGTCTGGGTTATGCAGTATCCGTTGCAACGGGAGGCGGGTGACGACAGTGATCTTGTGGGCTTGGAAGTTGTGACGCAGCTTCCTTGAGGCCATAAGGAGGCCGAAGAGCAATTTTTGTATGCCGGAATACCTCGACCTAGCCCCCTGCAATAGGGAGCTGACGAAGTAAACCGGGTGCTGCATTATCTTCTTCTTCGGCACCACCTCACTCGATTGCGCGGGCACTGCCTTGGTGGCACCAGACTCTGCCGGGGGCCGCGCCTTGTCGGCACCAGGCCCTGCCGGGGGAGTCTTTGGCTTGCCATCCGCCGATTCTGCCGCCATTGCTGCCTCCTCGTCGACCTCCCTCCGTGCCACCAGTGCGGCGCTGACCACTTGATTCGTCGCCACCAGATACAGCAGCAACGGCTCTTGTGGTCTTGGCGCAACCAGTATTGGCGTGGAGGAAAGGTATTTCTTCAGATCCTGCAGTGCTGCCTCAGCTTCTGGGGTCCACTCTATTGGGCATGGCTTCTTCAAGATTTTGAAGAAGGGAAGGGCGCGCTCGGCGGACTTGGAGTTGAATCGGCTCATGGCGGCAACGCAGCCGGTGAGCCAACGCACATCCTTGATCCGCTTGGGCGCCTCGATCTGCTCAGTAGCCTTGATCTTTTCCGGGTTTGCCTCGATCCCGCGCTGTGACACAAAGAACCCGAGAAGCACATGGGGTGATGAAAGTTGTCTTCTCTTCATCCTCTTTCGTCATGAAGATCTGGTGGTAGCCTGAGTTGGCGTCGAGGAATGATAGCAGATCGCACCCGGCCGTGGAGTCAACAATCTAGTCGATGCGTGGCAACGGGAAGGGGTCCTTAGGGCAAGCCTTATTGATATCTGTGTAATCAATACATAGTCTCCACTTCCCATTCGCCTTGCGCACCACTACCGGATTGGCCAACCACGTCGGGTGGAGCACTCCTCTCACCAAACCTGCCGCTTCCAACTTCCTGATCTCCTCTGTGATGAACTCCTGCCTCTCCAGAGCCTGCTTTCTGACCTTCTGCTTGACGGGCCGCGCATGGGGGCAGACAGCTAGGTGGTGCTCAATCACCTCCCTGGGAACACCGGGGATGTCGGATGCTTGCCATGCAAACACGTCGACATTCGCCCGCAGGAAGGTGACGAGTGCGCCTTCCTATTTGCTGTCGAGGGTGGAGCCTATGGTGAAGGCGCCTCCCGTGCCATCCTCCTTGACGGGCACCTTCTTGGTCTACGGCGGCTCGGCCCTGGGTCTCTTGCTCTTGTCGATAGAGCTCTCTGGCACGTCCTCGACGGTAGCACAACACTCCGAGGAGGTGCGCTTGCTGGAGTGGGTGCGAGAGGTCTTGCCGGGCTTCTTCTTCCCTCCCGGGGCTTCAGCGGCAGGAGCAGGTGCCTTGACGGCAGCCGCTGCAACTGCTTCTCGGTAGAGCTGGTCGGCGCAGATCAGTGCGTCCTTCTTGTTGGAGGGGACGGAGATGATGGTCAACGGCCCAGGCATCTTTAGCATGTTGTAGGCGTAGTGTGACGCCGCCATGAACTTGGCTAGTGCTGGGCGGCCGAGGATCCCGTTGTAGGGCAAGGGGTTCTCGGCTACGTCGAAGACGATCCTCTCTGTCCTGTAGTTCAACTCTCCTCCAAACGTCACGGGCAGTGTGACCTTTCCCTTCGGCTGGCTCCTCCCCGGATTGACCCCTTGAAACGTGCCCGTTTCCTCGAGGTCTCCATCAGGGATTTGCAACTTTTTGATCACGACAGGCGAGACCAGGTTCAGGCAGGCCCCGCCGTCAACCAACATCTTGTTCACTCTGAGGTTGCGTATTGTTGGTGATACCAACAATGGCGAACACCCGACCGCGGTAGTGCGGTCAGGGTGGTCCTCGGCGTCAAAGATGAGGGGCGTGCTGGACCACTTCAGCGGCTTCTGAGCGTCGAACAATGGCTCTGCTGCTGTAATCTCACGCGCCCACTGCTTGAGCTGGCGATGAGAGGTATGCAGCGAGGCGCCGCCATCGACGCACATGGCCTTCGTAGCCTTCTGGAACCCTTGCTCACCAGACTCGTCGTCCTCGTCGTGATCATCGTCTTCTTGTTTCTTGTCGCGGCCCCGGGCGGGCCTCTCTTGCTGGTTGTCCTTGCCCGGGTGGCCTCCTTGGCCGCCACGCTTCTTGCCGGACCCCTCCGCACCGTCCTGGTCCTTCTCCTTGTCCTGCCTCTCATACTCAGCCTTTTGCTTCTCAGCAAGCAGCTCGACTTGCCGGCAGTTCTGGAGGTCGTGGCCCTTGGTGCGGTGGATCTTGCAGTATTGCTTGTCGGAGCTTCCTGGCTTGTCGGTAGCCGCCAAGGCTCGGCAGGCGGCGCACCCGGCAATCTCCTTGCCGGGGGCGTCTGCTTTGACCTTCTTGCCGACACTGGTGTCATCAGATCCCTCAACGGCAAGCACGGTCTTGCCTTTGCGTTTCCTGTAGCGACGCCGGCCCTTCCTCATCGGGGTAGCGACGTCTTCATCGGTAGAGTCGGTTTCCGCGCCGGCGTCTTCGTCGGGGTAGTTCCTTCCCTCTTCAGCCCGGGCGCACCTAACGGCCAGGACGTAGAGCTCGGCCACGTCCTTAACTTTGGTCATCGCCAGCTCTTCGCGCATCTTGCGATTGCGCATGTTCTGGTGGAACGCGCTAATCACAGCGGCGGGATGAACGTCGGGGATGTTGTACTGCACCCGGCTGAATCTCTGGATGTACTTGCGCAGGGTCTCCCCTTCCTTCTGGGGAATGATGTGCAGATCACTGGCCTGGCCATGAGCTTGGTGGCCTCCTGTGAAGACGCCAATGAACTCATGGCACAGATCCGACCAAGAAGAAATGGAATCCACCGGCAAGTGCATCAACCAAGACATCACATTGGGCTTGAGCGCCAGCGGGAAATAGTTGGCAAGCACCTTGTCGCCGCGAGCCCCAGCAGCCTGCATCGCGATGGTGTAGATGTTGAGGAACTCGGACGGATGGGTCTTGCCGGTGTACTTCTCGCCGACGTCGCGTTTGAACATGCAGTGAGACGGCCATTGGAACTGCCGCAGCTCACGGGTAAAGGCCGGGCAGCCCACATGGTAAGGTAGGCCGCCGGAGCCCCCCGGTGCCGGGTGGTCCATAGCGGGTCCCGCCCGCTTGTCTGACTGGCGGCGCGTTTCGCGCCGGCGCTCGACGGTGGTTCGAGCGTCTTCGCGAGCTCGTTCCCGAAGGACCTGGCGCTGGTCGCGGAGGGTCCGCGGGTCGGACGACGCTATGGAGAGTTTATCGCAAGCGTCGTCACGACGGGCCGACGCCCGCGGCGGCTGGTGAGGAGGAGGAGAGTGCACCGTGGCCGCAACTCCCCCGGTCCTCCCGACGCCAGCATGTGGTGGCTCGGTGGAGCACCGACCCGAGGGCCCCGCCGGTCGCGGATCGTCTTTGTTCGCGATGGCGACGAGGCTTCGGATGGTGGCCCTCCACTCGTCGAGCTTCTGCGCAGCAGGAGGGAAGTCGAGGAGCAGCTGCGCGCGCGCCAAAGCTTCCGCTGGCGTGGGCGGCGGTGACAGCTGCGTGGATCGCGGCACGCTTCGACTTCTAACTACGTTAGAAGGAGCTCCGTTACGACCCAGCGGCTGCGTGCCATTTTTGCCAGTGCTTCGGCGAGCGTGCTGAACCCCTTCATCTTGCGGATGACGCACAGGGCTCTTCCCACGGCGGTGCCCAGGGTCACCGACGTGGTGACGCTGCTCGGCGCGCACACCATGGGAAGAGCGCGCGGCGGTCGCCGGTGTGGGCGTCCTGGAGGTCGCTGCGCCGCCCAGGGGTGGCACAGCGACACTCCTGGAGGGCCCCGCGCCGCCTGTGGGGGGCCCAGCTCCGTCTTTGGATCCAGCGACGTGTAGCTAGTCGTCTAGCGCGCGAACGACGCTGCTCGCAGGCTCCGACTGCCTGGGCGATGCTGGTGCTCGCGGGCCGCGGCCCAGGTCCTGTCTACGACCGGTCCGCTGCTCGTCCGCACCGGTACGGGCCGTTGGCTCCCAACGAGCCGATCGCCGTGGTCGTCTTCTTCTTAGGAGCCATGTCGACGAAGAACTGCTAGGCTAACTACCAGACCAGATTCTCACAATTGTGCCCCCTACCTGGCGCGCCAAAGATGTCGGTGTGGAACGACACCTATGGGACCACAAGAATCCCTACTACGGTTGCCGGGGTGCAGGGTTGCAAGGAGAGCAGGGCTAGTAGACAGCACAAGGATGGTTTACCCAGGTTCGGGCCGCGAGGATGCGTAAAACCCTAGTCCTGCTTTGGTGGGTGTATTTCTGAGAGTTCTTGAGCTCTCGAACTAGCTGTGGTCAGTGCGTGGTTCGAAAGAGCCGAATCCTCCTCCAGTATGCCATGGGCCTCCTTTTACAGTTGAAAGGGGCTGCCACAGTGACACACAGGAGGTGGAAAGGCGTACAGTGCTCTGAGCTTATCGCTCGTATTACAAGACAAGACGCATTTAATGCGTAGCTTAGGTGTCCCCTTGCTTTATTGGGGACGGGGGTGAGGCCTGTCCCGTCCGTCGCCGCTCCTCCTCGCCTTGACACGTGCCCTGGCCCGTGAGGTGCGTGGTGCCATGTAGGCAGCCAGGCAGCTGAGGTGGCGCAGTGGCGGAGCCTTCATGAAGATCTGCATGTCGCCACGCAGGCGCTCGATGAGTTGGCCTGGGAGCTGCATGCTGCCACGCACGTGCCCGCCTAGCTGGTTGGGCTGGCAGCTGTATGTGAACAGTGGTGGAAGCCTGTCCGGCGCAGGTTTGGCGGTGGCCCCGCTGGCGTCCTTGGCGAGGGCCTTGCCGGGTGGGCCGGCAAGGGTCTTGCCGTGGCGTGCTGTCGTCCCCAGCAAGGATCTTGCCGGGGGTCTGGTTGCCTTCCTCGACAGGGATCTTACCGAGAATCGTCGTCTTCTAATCCTCATCTGATCTTGAATATGTCTTCACAAAGTTCTGCATGCCACCACAGAGGTGCCTTCCCGAGCACTGGCCCCACGTTGATGATGGCGCTGGGGGCCGTGGGCTCAAGGATGGCTCGCTCTGTTGGTGTGGGGCGAGCTGTCCCGGCAAGGGTCTTGCTGGGGCCGCTGAGGCCGCCCGGCAAGGGTCTTGCCGGGGGGACTTGCTTCGTCCCTCTGCTCTTTGTGGTCTTGGCCTTGGCGTTGCTTTGATTGTCTTGGGCTTCGGTCTTACCTTGGCTCACCTCCCCTGTTCTGCTTGGTGTGGTCGTGGGCGCGGCTCCGACTGCCCGTGCACAGGTAAAGGGGTACAAAAGCGTGCCCCTATTTTTGTACACCAACAATCACACATAAGCCTCCTTATATCTTCCTCAAAACAGCCACCATACCTACCTATCATGGCATTTCCATAGCCATTCCGAGATATATTCCCATGCAACTTTCCACCGTTCCGTTTATTATGACATGCTTCATCATTGTCATATTGCTTTGCATGATCATGTAGTTGACATCGTATTTTGTGGCAAAGCCACCATTCATAATTTTTCATACATGTCACTCTTGATTCATCGCATATCCCGGTACACCGCCGGAGGCATTCACATAGGGTCATATTTTGTTCTAAGTATTGAGTAGTAATTGTTGAGTTGTAAATAATAAAAGTGTGATGATCATCATTATTAGAGCATTGTCCCATGTGAGGAAAGGATGATGGAGACTATGATTCCCCCACAAGTCGGGATGAGATTCCGGACTAAATAAATAAAAAAAGAGGCCAAAGAAAAAAAAGGAAAAAAGAAGGCCCAAAGAAAAAAAAAGAAAAAATGAGAGAAAAAGAGAGAAGGGACAATGTTCCTATTCTTTTGCCACACTTGTGCTTCAAAGTAGCACTATGATCTTCATGATAGAGAGTCTCCTATGTTGTCACTTTCATATACTAGTGGGAATTTTTCATTATAGAACTTGGCTTGTATATTCCAATGATGGGCTTCCTCAAAATGCCCTAAGTCTTCGTGAGCAAGCAAGTTGGATGCACACCCACTTAGTTTCTTTTGTTGAGCTTTCATATATTTATAGCTCTAGTGTATCCGTTGCATGGCAATCCCTACTCCTCTCATTGACATCAATTGATGGGCATCTCCGTAGTCTATTGATTAGCTACGTCAATGTGAGACTTTCTACCTTTTTTGTCTTCTTTTATAACCCCCATCATTATACTTTACTCCACCCATAGTGCTATATCCATGGCTTGCGCTCATGTATTGCGTAAGAGTTGAAAAGGCTGAAGCGCGGTAAAAAGTATGAACCAATTGCTCGGCTTGTCGTCGGGGTTATGCATGATGAGAACGTTTGTGTGACAATATTGAAACATGGCCTAACCATATGATTTTGTAGGGATAAGCTTTCTTTGGCTATGTTATTTTGATAAGACATAATTGCTTGGTTAGCATGTTTGAAGTATTATTGTTTTTATGTCAACATTAAACTTTTATCTTGAATCTTTCGGATCTAAATATTCATGCCACAATAAAAAAATTTACATTGAGAATTATGCTAAGAAGCATTCCACATCAAAAATTCTATTTTTATCATTTACCTACTCGAGGACGAGCAGGAATTAAGCTTGGGGATGCTTGATACGTCTCCAACATATCTATAATTTTTTGATTGTTCCATGCTATTATATATTCTGTTTTGGATGTTTAATGGGCTTATTTATACACTTTTATATTATTTTTGGGACTAACCTATTAACCGGAGGCCCAACCCAAATTGCTGTTTTTTTTGCCTATTTTAGTGTTTCGCAGAAAAAGGATATCAAACGGAGTCCAAACGGAATGAAACCTTCGGGAGCGTGATTTTTGGAACAAACGTTATCCAGAGGACTTGGAGTGGACCTCAAGCAACCAACAAGGCGGCCACGAGGCAGGGGGCGCGCCTACCCCCCAGGCGCGCCCTCCACCCTCGTGGGCCCCTCATGGCTCCACCGACCTACTTCTTCCTCCTATATATACCTACGTACCCCCAAACCATCAGAAGCGACCACGAAAACCTAATTCCACCGCCGCAACCTTCTGTACCCGTGAGATCCCATCTTGGGGCCTTTTCCGGCATCCTGCCGGAGGGGGCATCGATCACGGAGGGCTTCTACATCAACACCATAGCCTCTCCGATGATGTGTGAGTAGTTTACCTCAGACCTTCGGGTCCATAGTTATTAGCTAGATGGCTTCTTCTCTCTGTTTGGATCTCAATACAAAGTTCTCCTCGATTCTCTTGGAGATCTATTCGATGTAATCTTCTTTTGCGGTGTGTTTGTCGAGATCCGATGAATTGTGGGTTTATGATCAAGATTATCTATGAACACTATTTGAATCTTCTCTGAATTCTTTTATGTATGATTGGTTATCTTTGCAAGTCTCTTCGAACTATCAGTTTGGTTTGGCCTACTAGATTGATCTTCTTGCAATGGGAGAAGTGCTTAGCTTTGGGTTCAATCTTGCGGTGCTCGATCCCAGTGACAGTAGGGGAAACGACATGTATTGTATTGTATTGTTGCCATCGAGGATAAAAAGATGGGGTTTATATAATATTGCATGAGTTTATCCCTCTACATCATGTCATCTTGCTTAAAGCGTTACTCCGTTCTTATGAACTTAATACTCTAGATGCATGCTGGATAGCGGTTGATGTGTGGAGTAATAGTAGTAGATGCAGGCAGGAGTCGGTCTACTTGTCACGGACGTGATGCCTATATACATGATCATACCTAGATATTCTCATAACTATGCTCAATTCTATCAATTGCTCGGCAGTAATTCGTTCACCCACCGTAATACTTATGCTCTTGAGAGAAGCCACTAGTGAAACCTATGGCCCCCGGGTCTATTTTCCATCATATTAATCTCCCGTTATTTCCATTACTGTTTACTTTGCTTTCTTTACTTTTACTCTTTATCATAAAAATACCAAAAATATTATCTTATCATCTCTATCAGATCTCACTCTCGTAAGTGACCGTGAAGGGATTGACAACCCCTTTATCGCGTTGGTTGCGAGGTTCTTATTTGTTTGTGTAGGTGCAAGGGACTTGAGCGTGACCTCCTACTGGATTCATACATTCGTTCTCAAAAACTGAGGGAAATACTTACGCTACTTTACTGCATCACCCTTTCCTCTTCAAGGGAAAACCAACGCAGTGTTCAAGAGGTAGCAAGGCCAAGACCTCCATCTAGGAGAAGATCCCGAGGGATTCAAGACCTCCTCACGGAGAAGATCCTTCTAGGATTCAAGCCCCCATCTCCTTTGGATTTGGAATGAACTTTACCTTGTATCTTTCCCTTTCTTATTCATGTACCTTGTGGATATTGTGTGTTTGATTGTCTAGTGGATGTGTGATTGGACTTGTTCTTGAGTGTTGATAGGGGCAAAGGTGTCCCGTCTTTCGATGAGATGGTGGCTATCATTTTGGAGGAAGTCGACTTTGACGATCCGACTACGAACGTGCGAGGACGTCGCGCCTTAGCAATCGCTAAAACAACTCCGAGAGCTTATTGACCATGCCGGAGCATGATCAACCTGACCACGAAGGTCTGTTTCCTGCAGGCAAACGAAGAACAAGCAAGAAACTAAGATTGCAATCTGGATATTGCGAATATAAGAGGAAAGCTTTATTGATCAAGGTGGGGTTCTGTGACGTCTTTGTCTGGTTGTTGAACACAAACGAAGTACGCGAAGTTGCAGCTATGGCGAACTTTAATCTAAACAAAACCCAAAGTCTAAACGATGCCCTAAGGGTTGTATATATGGAGGAAGAGGGGGGGGGGGGATTTCGTGGCGCTTGGAGGAGGGGTCCGAAACCAACCCTAACTCTTGTTTCCCCACACATACGGACTCTAAAAACAGCCTATATTGAAGTATTTCGAAATTAAATGGGCCTGACCCAAAAATAAGGTGACGCAGCGCCTAGAATAGCCTCTGGAAAAAAATTATGAAGTGGCATCTTGTATATTTCATCCAAGGCTTCATGCCCTCATTATGGTGGCTTCATAGTCCTGAAATCATCACTTGAAACTCTGTTCTTGTCTCCCTTGCGCATGCCATCAACTCCATGATTGTTCTTACTCCAATGTTGATCCTTCTCCAAGCTAGGCCCTTCATTTGTAAGCAAAATAAATGTATCCAATTTAGGTCGCATCATATTCTCATGAACATTAGAATCATTACCAAGAAACGAAAGTACCTGGTAATTTAATTGGCGTGCGCGAGCTCTAGTAATCGGTCCAGTATGTATAGTAGCAGGGGCTGTGGGTGTAACAATGGTATTGATGTCCTCATCATCCTCCCCTTCTTGAAATGAAGTCATCCTCGACGGAAGCTCATCTTCCTCACCCAAATAAGGCTTCAAATCTGCAATGTTAAAAGTGGGACTAACTTCAAAATCTGCAGGCAGCTCAAGTTTATATGCATTATCATTTATTTTCTCTAACACCTTAAAAGGGCCATCAGCACGTGGCATTAGCTTTGATTTGCGCAATTCAGGAAATCTATCCTTACGCAAATGTAACCAAACAAGATCTCCAGGTGCAAACACAACATGTTTTCTACCCTTATCTCTCGCAAGTTTATATTTAGCATTCATACGCTCAATGTTTTCCTTAGTTAACTCATGCATTTTTAAAATCAAGTCAACACGTTGTTTAGCATCAAAATTAACCTTCTCCGAAGATGGAAGAGGCAACAAATCAATAGGTGCACGAGGTAGGAAACCATACACAATTTCAAAAGGGCACATCTTAGTAGTAGAATGCAATGAACGATTATAAGCAAATTCAATATGAGGCAAGCATTCTTCCCACATTTTCTTGTTATTCTTCAAAAATAGCCCTAAGCATGGTAGACAATGTTCTATTGACTACTTCAGTTTGTCCATCAGTTTGGGGATGACATGTAGTACTAAAAAGCAGTTTAGAACCCAACTTAGCCCATAAACATCTCCAAAAGTGGCTAAGAAATTTAGTATCAATATCTGAAACAATAGTATTTGGCACACCATGCAAGCGAATAATTTCACGAAAGAACAAATCAGCAACATTAACAGCATCATCGCTTTTATGACATGGTATAAAGTGTGCCATTTTCGAGAACCTATCCACGACAACAAATATGCTATCCCTCCCCTTCTTTGTTCGAGGTAAACCTAGAACAAAGTCCATAGATATATCCTCCCAAGGAACACTAGGTACAGGCAAAGGCATATATAAACCATGAGGATTGAGTCGTGACTTAGCTTTTTGACATGTAGTGCAGCGAGCACCAAAACGCTCAACATCCCGTCTCATCTTTGGCAAAAGAAATGTGTAGCAAGTATATCCTCCGTCTTCTTCACGCCAAAGTGTCCCATTAGTCCTGCTCCATGCGCCTCCTGCAACAACAAAAGACGAACGGAGCTAGCTGGAATGCATAGGTTGTTAGCACGAAACACAAATCCATCGTTAACGACGAACTTGTACCATGTTCTACCTTCTTTACAATTATGCAATACATCTTTAAATTCAGCATCATGCACATATTTATCTTTGATGGTCTCCAAACCAAATATTTTAAAGTCAAGTTGTGAAAGCATAGTATAACGACGAGACAATGCATCAATAATAACATTTTCTTGACCCTTCTTGTGTTTAATGACATAAGGGAAAGTCTCAATGAATTCAACCCATTTAGCATGTCAACGGTTCAGTTTTGCTTGACTTTTAATGTGTTTCAAAGATTCATGATCAGAATGTATAACAAATTCTTTGGGCCATAAATAATGTTGCCATGTTTCTAAGGTCCGAACAAGAGCATATAATTCTTTATCATAAGTAGTATAGTTCAGACTAGGCCCACTCAATTTTTCAGAAAAGTATGCAACAGGTTTGCCATCTTGTAATAACACACCTCCTAATCCAATTCCACTAGCATCACATTCAAGCTCAAAAGTCTTATTAAAATAAGAAAGTTGGAGTAAAGGAGCATGTGTCAACTTATCTTTCAATACCGTGAAGGCTTCTTCCTGCGCGGTACCCCAAACAAAAGGCACATCCTTCTTTGTAAGCTCATTGAGAGGTGCAGCAATGGTGCTAAAATCCCTCACAAAACGCCTATAGAAACCAGCGAGTCCAAGAAAACTCCTTACTTGTGTGACCATTTTGGGATGCGACCAACTCTCAATATCTTCAATCTTGGCCTTATCAACTTCAATTCCCTGTGGAGTAATAACATAGCCAAGAAAATACTCGGTCGGTGCAAAAGGTGCACTGTTTTGGGCTGCGGCCAACTCTCAATAGCTTCAATCTTGGCTTTATCAACTTCAATTCCCTGTGGAGTAACAACATAGCCAAGAAAAGATACTCGGTCGGTGCAAAAGGTGCACTTCCCAAGGTTACCAAACAAACGTGCATCACGTAGAGCAATAAAAACAACACGTAAATGTTCCAAATGTTCTTCCAAAGATTTCATATAAATCAGTATATCATCAAAATAGACTACCACAAATCATCCAATGAAAGCACGTAAAACTTCGTTCATTAGTCTCATGAAAGTACTAGGTGCATTAGTTAACCCAAAAGGCATGACTAACCACTCATATAAACCAAACTTAGTTTTAAATGTTGTTTTCCATTCATCTCCCAATTTCATACGAATTTGATGGTATCCACTACGCAAATCAACTTTGGAGAATATTGTAGAGCCACTCAATTCATCAAGCATATCATCTAGCCTAGGAATAGGATGATGATAACGAATAGTAATATTATTAATGCCGCTACAATCAACACACATACGCGATGTACCATCCTTTTTAGGCACTAGTATAATAGGAACAACACAAGGACTAAGAGATTCGCATATATAACCTTTGTCGAGCAGCTCCTATACTTGACGCATAGTCTCCTTCGTCTCCTCTGGATTGGTACGGTATGGTGCATGGTTGGGTAGCGATGTACCGGGAATTAAGTCAATTTGATGCTCAATCCCTCGAATAGGTGGTAATCCCGGTGGCACGTCTTGTGGAAATACGTCAGCGAACTCCTGCAAAATGTTAGTGATAGCAGGGGGCAAAGAAGAAGGCAGGTCCTCGAATGAAAATAATGCCTCTTTGCACACAAAAGCATAGCAAACAGATTTGCTGAAATCTAGCTCATCAATATCAAATTTTGTGGCAAGTAAACATGCACTTTTCAATGTAATTTCAGAAGCAACACTAGATGGTTTATTATTAGGTTTCATTTGTTTGCTCAAATTCTTTTGCCACAATCTGATTTTCACTCTTATTTTTCTCCTGTTTTGCTTTATTAGCTCTATTAATATCATCTTTCAAAATGGAATCAGGAGTCATATGAAGCAAAGTAATATTTTTATCCTTATGAACAAGAGTATACTGATTGTTTCTACCATGGTGTACAGATTTTTTATCAAATAGCCATGGTCTACCAAGTAATAAGGAACATGCTTGCATAGGTACCACATCACAATCAGCATAATCAACATATGTAGAGATACTAAAATGCACAGAAACTGTACATGTTACCTTAACCTTGCCGCTGTTGTTGAACCATTGGATGTAGTAAGGATGTGGATGTAGTCTTGTGGTGAGAGATAGCTTCTCCACCATCTCCATGCTAGCCAAGTTGTTGCAGCTCCCTCCATCTATGATGACGCGAAAAGAATGCTTGTTCACAACTCCCTTTGTATGGAGCAAATTATGCCTCTGATTTTGCTCACCTTGTGTGACCTGCACACTCAAAACACGTTGAGCAACTAAACATTCATACCTGTCGGCATCTTCAGGAGCCATGTATTGTGTCTCATGATCAGAATCATCTCCACCGTGTTCTTCACGTGTAATAAGAGCCAAAGTCTCCTCATCATAGTCACTAGCGGACTCATACCCACCATCCTCAGTAGCAATCATCACACGCTGAGATTTGCATTCTCTCGCATAATGACCTCTTCCCTTACAACGACGACAAATAATATCACTTGTGTGCCCTGTTGATGCCATGGAAGAAGAAGATATCTGTGCAGGCCCACCAGGTGTGCTCTTAGAAGATAGTGGTGGTTGTGCCTGCTTTCTTGTATCACGGTTGGAGGTGGCACCTGATGGAGGTGATGGTGCAGTGGAAGTAGAGGATGCACGTGGTGTCCATGATGAAGGTCGACCTGCAGAAAAGTTAGTTAGCACCAATGCCTGTCGATCCTGCACTTCACGTTTAGCTTTACAAGCAAGTTGGAATAAGCGAGTGATATTATTATACTCCTTATACTCTAGAATGGGTCTGAATCTCTCTATTTAATACACCCATAAAACGTGCAAGCATAGCTTCATTATCCTCAACAATACCACATCTAATCATGCCAGTTTGTAATTCCTGATAATATTCCTCTATAGAATATTTTCCTTGTCTTAAACACTGCAATTTTTTAAGTAATTCACGTTGATAGTATGGTGGAACCCAACGAGTACGCATAGCAGTTTTCAAACCAGCCCAAGTAGTTGGAATATTATTCAGATATAATCTACGATGTTCAGACCACCACACACAAGCAAAACTAGTGAAAGCACAAAGTGCATTAGCAACACGTCTCCCCTCGTGATATTCTAAACATGTAAAACGTTGTTCGGTTTCTAACTCCCAAGTAAGATATATATCAAGAACATATCTACCCTCAAATGGTGGAATATTCAATTTCAGTTTAGGAAGATGGTCATGATCTCATACCTGAGCTGGTAATGCAGCCCTACCATTGCTATTATTTGCATGTGGACGACCTCGTGCTGGTGGTTGCACGTAGTTCTGATTTTGATCAACCTCATCCTCGTAATCTCCCGCATAATCATCCTCCTCCTCATCAGCAGTAGGAGCCACAGAAGTATCAACAGCAACACCAACAGTTTGGCCAGGCTCAAGAGGGACACGGCTCGCTCGGCGGAGGGCTGTTTCGTGACGTGGAGGTAGTCGTCGTCGTTGTTGTTGTTGGAGAGGTGCGGAAGGTGCAGCCGGTGGTGGTTGTGAAAGATGCGCAAGCAGTTCATTAAATCTGTTATCAAGCTTTGTTTCGAACGTCTTCTCAAGGCCAGTTATCTTATCCATGGCCTCTTCAAAATTGTTCAGCACATCTTGCACCTGTTTAGTCATCATTTGCTGAAATTTATCATGCAACTCCTTATTCGTCATGTTCTCCCAGTCAGTCTCATCGACTAGTGAACCTGCCATGGTTAGCAGCAATAGGAACACACAATAATATGATCCTACAGACTACTAGAAAATGGTGGTGGTGGGTGTCACAAATCCGTCAAACAAATCTCAAATTCTTACCAGTTCTTACCCAGCAGCAGGGGTGATCGGCAACCGTTGTAGTCAAAACTCTCAAAGCTTGGATAGAGCGATTACCAGGGAGAGTCAATGCACGACGTAGATGTATGTGGAGCTAGGAAGGCTTACAATATGGTAGCAAAAAGGGTCAGCAATAATCAATTCAGAGATGCAAAGTTGAATAAACGATCAATGACGGTACTGTGCTGGTCCTAGGCTAGACCGTGCTAGAGACACGAGCCTAGAACACTACAAAAATCACGGCGCTGCACGAAAACTAGGGAAAAGCACACTCTGGAATTTTTTCTCTCCGTTTTTTTGCGCTCCTCTTTTTTTTGCGAAAAATCACTATGATGGCGAGTGTCTCAAAAGAGTCAGAAAAGCCTAAAAATAGGATAGGGAAAAAATATTTTCAGTCACCGAAATTTTGGCCTAAAAACTGCCCGGGGGTCTCGAGACTTTTTTTTCGAAACCTACTCAGGCAAGGAAACACGAATCGGAAAATAAAAGTATCTCGAAAACAAACCTAATATGGAAAGGACTCGAATTGATGGTGGACAGGTAGATGTATATGTGGACTCGGATGGGTGGTAGACAGGCGGATGTATATGTGGACTCGGATTGGTGGTGGACAGGAGGATGTATATGTGGACTCGCATTGGTGGTATATGTGGACTCGGATTGGTGGTGGACAGGGGGACTTTTTTTCCCGAAACCTACTCAGGCAAGGAAACACAAATCGGAAACTAGATGGATCTCGAAAACAAACCTAATATGAAAGGAACTCAGATTTGTGGTGGATATATGGTGGTGGTATAGGGCAGAGGTGGTGGCAGCGGTGGTAGTATATGGATATGGATCGGTGGTGGTATATGGATACGGATTGGTGGTGGTATATGGATACGGATTCAGAGCGGTGGCGGATAAGCGGTGGTGGTAGGTGGCAGGGGCGATGATGATGGTGCGGTGGCGGCGTGACAACTTATGACCAGAACTCCAAACTCTAAAAGACTAGACGCTAAGACCAGCAACTTGACACGATGATGCAACCGCAAATTCAACAAAGCAAAATACTGAAAAGACTATGCAAAGGCTCAGATTGGTTCGGATATGATGAACTAACCCTAATTTTTTGTGTGTGGCTTTTTCGTGGACTATAGGTATGAAGAACAGACTCGACCAAAACTACAAAAAACTATAAAATCTCACCGAGCAACCTGGAAATCTGATACCACTTGATAGAGGCAAAGGTGTCCCGTCTTTCGATGAGAAGGTGGCTATCGTTTTGGAGGAAGTCGACTTTGAAGATCCTACTACGAACGTGCGAGGACGTCGCGCCTTAGCAATCGCTAAACCAACTCCGAGAGGTTATTGACCACGCCAGAGCACGATCAACCTGACCACGAAGATCTGTTTCCTGCAGGCAAACGAAGAACAAGCAAGAAACTAAGATTGCAATCTGGATATTGCGAATATAAGAGGAAAGCTTTATTGATCAAGGTGGGGTTTTGTGACGTCTTTGTCTGGTTGTTGAACACAAACGAAGAACTCGAAGTTGCAGCTATGGCGAACTTTAATCTAAACAAAACCCAAAGTCTAAAAATAAAGTGACACAACACCTAGAATAGCCTCTAGACGAAAATTATGAAGTGGCATCTTGTATATTTCGTCCAAGGCTTCATGCCCTCATTATGGTGGCTTCATAGTCCTGAAATCATCACTTGAAACTCTGTTCTTGTCTCCCTTGCGCATGCCATCAACTCCATGCTTGTTCTTACTCCAATGTTCATCCTTCTCCAATCTAGGCCCTTCATTTGTAAGCAAAACAAATGTATCCAATTTAGGCAGCATCATATTCTCATGAACATTAGAATCATTACCAAGAAACGAAAGTACCTGGTAAATTAATTGGCGTGCGCGAGCTCTAGTAATCGGTCCAGTATGTATAGTAGCAGGGGCTGTGGGTGTAACAATGGTATTGATGTCCTCATCAAGTGTTCCTCTCGTTTTCCCCTCGTGTTCTTCATGTTCTTCACGGGATCCCCTCCATTTCGTGAAAGATCGGCCATCTGGGGTACCACCCTATATCATATTGGTATCATGAGCCACGTTTATCACGAATTTGGAGTCCCCCAACCATTTTCTAGCCTTCTTTTGCTTGATTTCATCCTAAATTTTGAAAATCCCCACCAAAAATAGCGCATAATTTTTTTTGTGATTTGTCGGTTTGATGATGTTTTGTTGATTTTGATCCATGGATTTGCTTGGTTTCGAGTGGATCTAACATCTCCCCAAGTTTCCTCACATTCCATCCACGAAATCTCCTCATTTTTGCCCCGAAAATCATCCATTTCCGCCCAAAAATTTGTCCCCGAGAGGAAATCCCGAGCAGTTTGACCTGGCCGGATCATCTGGAAGTACTCCCGGATCATCCGGATCCACCCGGATCAGCTGGACCATCTCCCGGATGTCCGGACACCCCACGTGAAAGAAATCCGGTTGACGAACCCGGATCATCCGGACCTACTCCCGGATGTCCGGGTAACCCTGACACTGACTCGGTTGAATTCTTGTTTCGGCCATAACTAATTCATCGGGAGTCTGATTTTGACGTTCTTTAGTTTGTTTTGAAGCTATTGGCATCCTCCATCCCACAAAAATACCACCTACATCATTTGACTCTATCAAATATTTGGAACTTTGGCATCTTGGCCTAGGGCCACCACCATATCATCTACATTACCACCGCCGACTTCCGCAACCTAACCGATTTTGTCCCCCATTTCATATGTGGTTGTTTGAGTTGTAACTTGTGCCTCCTAAGGTGTTTCGGCTAATTAGGGACGGTTGCTTATTCATCAACCACCACCACCACTTCCGCATAGGCTTGCCCACCATACACTTCCGCCACCCCAACTTAACCCAAATTTGTTTGTGTTGTGAGTTGTGTCTCCTAAGGTGTTTCGGCTACTTAGGGACCGTGCTTCTGACTACAACACCGTGTATAGCCCATCATACCCTTCCACCACCTTAACCCATTTTAACCAGGTTTCCACCAATACTTCCGCAACCACCACCGCTTTCCGCTACCACCATTTGACATTTGAGATTTTGAGTTCTCGGTTTTTCCGTTTCCTAAGGTATTTCAGCTAATTAGGAACAGTACGACATCGAGAACACCGCCACTCATCATTGGCATGACGTCATCATCGTACAAGGACGGTAACCTCGACGACATCATTGTACATTCCCCTTGCAATAGCATTGATAACCCCTAGCCCATTTTATGTTACTTGCCTATCGAGACTAGCCATTTGAGTATTGCCGGCAACGTTACTTGTGCACATTAGTGATCCACCCGTCCATCGCATACATACCATATCATATTGGTATCATCATATCATCCCTTGTGTCACAAGATTGTTCCCGTATATACGCAATTGCTATCTTGGTTTGTGCATTTTGCATTGTGGCCATATCAAAAAAAAAGAATAAGCTTTTAAGCAAAAGAGAAAGAGTAAAGAAGCTTGTAAGCAAGAGCCATAGCATCATACCACATTGCACATAGGATTGTCATATCCGATCATCTTGGACCATCTTGGGAAACACCGGGAACCATACATACATAGCATACTTGGGATATAAAGTTGATACATTTGGCATCTTATAGGTTGTGCATAAGTGTCGTATTCGCCTATTGAGCAATCGTGCTAGCGTCTCTCTTGAGTTGTGCAACACGAGCGTTTTCCATGGATTCCACATTTTGTGCTCATTCCTTGATTGCACGGCCCCATTTATCTATCTGTGTGTGCGTTTCCGTGTGCCATTCATTGCTATTGGTCCACTTGTTTCACTTGCAAATTTGTGAATCTCTTTCAACATTATTGACTCTTGCTATACATTTTGCATCAATTTTTTGTGCCACTATCCTCACCGAGCCACTCCATAAGCTCTACTTGATAGGTTTGAGTGAACAAGTCCGGTACCAATTCCACTATTCTTTCATCTCACATTGAGTGAAACGGGACACATCCTCAATTTTGGGAGAAGGTAACTTGGTATTGTTTATCTCATTTCCTACCCACCTCTACTCAAGTCTTGTGATGGATAGGCAAGGCATTTCGCCTTCGGTCTACAATAACAACGACGAGTTAGGTGCCATGAACAACAACTTTGATGCCAAGATGGATGCTCAAATGGAAGAGATCAAGGCCCTCATCAAGTCCCGCAAGAGATCTTCCTCATCTTCGAGAAGATGCTCTAGTGCACATGCTTCCGAGCTACCATCTCCGGCAAGATCACATCGGTATTGACACCAACACCGACAAGGATGTGAAGGTCAAGAGCTCAACACCAACAACCGCTCATCGACTTCACCATCTCCCTTAGCATCTTTTCCAAGCGACTTCAGGGCATCTTCGCCTACGAACATACAACATCTTCGCCTACAAGCACCCCAAGACTACTCTCACGAGAAGCTCCCCAAGCTCAAGTCCGCGACTTCCACGAGCCACTACGACCTCGACACCGACCAAAAGATTCCTTTCTATGGGACTCAAGAACCCGAGGAGTATCTCGAGTGGGAGCGCCTAATGGACGACTACATCAAGCCACATCAAGTCCTTCCCGAAGATCAAGTGAAGTGCGCCACAAGAAACTTCCACGACTATGCATCGACATGGTGGCTTCACACACCTTCGGAGAGCGACGACATGAGTTGGCCCAAGACGAAGAGAGCTATGCGGCGTGAGTTCGTGCCTCCAACCTACACGGAACAACTTCTACGACAATTGGAGAACACCATCCAAGGATCCAAGTCCATCGATGCGTACTTCAAGGAGATGAAGAATGCCTTGCGACGATCCGGCATGGACGAACCCGTTTCGATGAAGTTCCACTTCATGATGGGATTGCACAACGACATCTCTAAGACTATCTTCCTCAAGAACTACAAGTTCCTTGACGACTACTACATTGGTGCTCTCAAGGCGAAACAAGAACTCACGAACGCCAAGGCTTCTTGTTGTAGGGTGAAACCCTAGAGGGGATCTTTTCACACTTGGAGGGGGAAAAGAGGAAGAACACTCAAGAACACAAGGAACAAAACACTCAAACAAACCCAAATATCACATACACTAGAGTAGAATACATGAGATCCACAAGATTACATGAACAATTCAAGGAAAATAGCACTAGGTAAGTTCTTCCCACTAGGTGAGGTCTTGATCTTGATCTTCTCCAAGAGGAAGGCTTGATAATCCCAAGGATTCTTCCCTAGATAGGGGCTTGATCTCCAAGAGGAGGGGATACAAGGAGCAAAGCTCTCTTTGATGTTCTAAATACTTTTCTATACTTCCAAAAGACCTAGGAGATGAGTACTTAAAGACTAGGGACGCAACAAGAGGGAGAGAGGGGTACAAGGGTCAAGTGACCAAAAACACACGGGCTGTTCCGGAGGAGTCCGGGCACCCGGGGTAGAACCGGCCGGGCACTCGGTCAGAGCCGCCTGGAGAAGGGGGACCGGGCACCCAGGGGTCCTAGGCCCGGGCACCCGGGGTGGCCGTAGGTGGCTGGGGTGGTGTAGGCTGAGCACCCGGGGCCGGTTGGCCGGGCACCCGGGGTGGGCTGGGTGAGGCCCATGAGGGGCTCCGTAGTCGTAATCGTCGCCGCACCATCTTGAAAAAGAGTCGTGGAGGACTCGGCATCGTCAATGCCACAAAGAGGGATGGCGGTGAAGTCGAACTTGTGAGCCTCCAAAGCATGTTCCTTGAGAGGCTCCGTAGTCGTAGTCGTCACCGCACCATCTTGAAAAAGAGTCGTGGAGGACTCGACATCGTCAATGCCACAAAGAGGGATGGCGGTGAAGTCAAACTTGGGAGCATCCTCTTGGAGCTCATCGGGCTTGGACATCTTGGTTGTACTAGCCTCATGCTCGTCATCTTTGAGCTTGGTCTTCGAGAAGTGTGCTTGGGGTGGAGAAGCCTTGGCCTTCATGAGTTCTTGTTCCGCCTTGAGAGCACCAATGTAGTTGTCGTCGAGGGACTTGTAGTTCTCGAGGAAGATAGTCTTGGAGATGTCATTGGTCAGTCCCATCATGAAGTGGAACTTCATTGACATGGGGTTGTCCACGCCGGCTCGTCGCAAGGCATGCTTCATCTCCTTGAATTACTCGTCGATGGACTTGGATCCTTGGGCGGTGTTCTCCAATTGGCGTAGAAGTTGTTCCGTGTAGGTTGGAGCTACAAACTCTCACCGCAAATCTCTATTCGGCTTGGGCCAACTCATGTCGTAGCTCTCCGAAGGTGTGTGAAGCCACCATGTGGACGCGTAGTCGTGGAAGTTCGTTGTGGCGCACTTCACTTGATCTTCAGGAGGAACTTGATGTAGCTTGAGGTAGTCGTCCATTAGGCGCTCCCACTCGAGATACTCCTTGGGTTCTTGAGTCCCATAGAAAGGAATCTTGTGGTCGGTGTCGAGGTCGTAGTAGCTCATGGAAGTCGCGGACTTGAGCTTGGGGAGCTTCTCTTGAGCGTAGTCTTGAGGTGCTTGTAGGCGAAGATGCCGTATGTCCGTAGGCGAAGATGCATTGAAGTCGCTTGGCGAAGATGCCAAGGGAGATGGTGAAGTCGTTGAGCGGTTGTTGTTGTTGAGCTCTTGACCTTCACGTTCTTGTTGGTGATGGTGTCGATGCTGATGTGACCTTGCCGGAGATGGTAGCTCGGAAGCATGTGTACTTGAGCGTCTTCTCGAAGATGAGGAAGATCGCTTGTAGGACTTGATGAGGGCTTTAATCTCCTCCATTTGAGCTTGCATCTTGGCGTCGGTGGAGTTTTTCTTGGCATCGAACTCGTCGTTGTTGTTGTAGACCGAAGGTGAAATGCCTTGCCTATCCATCACAAGACTCGAGTAGAGGTGAGTAGGAAATGAGATAAACAATACCAAGTTACCATTTCCCAAAGTTGAGGATGTATCCCGTTTCACTCAATGTAAGATGAAAGAATAGTGGAATTGGTACCGGACTTGTTCACTCACACCAACAAGCTAAAGCTTATGGAGTAGCTTGGTGAGGATAGTGGCACAAAAATTTAATGCAAAATGTTAGCAAGAGTCAATAATGTTGAAAGAGATTCACAAATTCGCAAGTGAAACAAGTAGACCAATAGCAATATGTGGCACACGGAAACACACACACGGATAGATAAATGGGGCCGTGTAACCAAGGAATGAGCACAAAATGTGGAGTCCACGGAAAACGCTCGTGTTGCACAACTCAAGAGAGACGCTAGCACGATTGCTCAATAGGCGGATACGACACTTGTGCACAATCTATAAGATGCAAAATGGATAAACTTTCTATCCCAAATATGCTATATATGTATGGTTCCCGGTGTTTCTCTCAAGATGATCCAAGATGATCGGATATGACAATCTTATGCAAGGTAGTATGATGCTATGGCTATTGCTTACACGCTCTTTGCTCTCTTTTTCTTTGCTTAAAAGCTTATTCTTTTTTTTGATATGGCCACTTATGCGAAATGCACAAACCAAGATAGCAATTGTGTATATGCGGGAACAATCTTGTGACACAAGGGATGATATGATACCAATATGATATGGTATGTATGCAATGGAAGGTGTAGATCACTAATGTGCACAAGTAACATTGCCGACGATACTTAAATGGCTAGTCTCGATAGGCAAGTGACGCAAAATGGGCCAGGGGTTAACAATGCAATGGCAAGGGGATATACAATGGAGGGATACCACGATACCAAGATGATATGGAGGTTACCGTCCGAGGCGATGATGAGTGGCGGTGTTCTTGATGTAGATACCAAGATGATGGAGACTCGTCCCTAAGTAGCCGAAACACCTTAGGAAACGGAAAAACCGCGAACTCAAAATCTCAAAGGCAAATGTTAAATGGTGGTAGCGGAAAGCGGTGGTGGTTTTGCGGAAACTCAATGGGATTGCGGACATGCAATGATGGGGTTTGGAGTACGAAATGCGGAAGTGGAGGGTAAGGTGAGGTGGTGGACAATACACGGTGTCGGAGTTGGAAGCACGGTCCCTAAGTAGTCGAAACACCTTAGGAGACACAACTCACAGCACAAACAAAATTGGGTTAAGTTGGGGTGGCGGAAGTGTATGGTGGGTAAGCCTAAGCGGAAGTTATGGTGGTATTTGATGAAGAAGCAATGGTCCCTAAGTAGCCTAAACACCTTAGGAGACTCGAATCACAACTCAAACAACCACAAATGCTAAGGAGAACAAAATGTGTTAGGTTGCGGAAGTCGGTGGTGTTTATGCGGAAGTTGTGGTGGAAACCCTAGGAAAAGATGCCAAAGTGCCAAACATTTGATGGAGTCAAATGGTGACGTAACCTATCTAGATGGATATAGGATGTCAATAGCTACTCAACGAGCTAAAGAACGCGAAAATCGGACTCCGGATGTGAAAATTATGGGCAAAACGGTGAAACACAGGAGGCTGATGCTCCAGGGGTCGGGGCCAGATATCGGGGACCTGATGTCCAGACACTTGCACGATTTTGCGCTCTAGGATTTGGATGTCCGGCTTGGGGCCCGGATGTCCGGCCAGATGGCCTGGATGTCCAGCCCGACGATTCCAGATCGGGATTTGGACTTCGAAACTCGATTTTGGGCGGAAATGGATGATTTCAGGGGCAAAATTAGAGATATTTCGTGGATGGAAAGTGGGGAAACTTGGGGATATGCTAGATCCACTTGAAACCAAGCAAATCCATGGATCAAAATCAACAAAACATCATCAAACCAACAAATCACAAAAAAATTGGGGGGCTATTTTTTGGGGAATTTTTGAATTTGGGACAATATCAACAAAACTAGGATAGAAAACACAACGGGGAGGCTCCGAAATCATGATCAACGTGGCTCATGATACCAAGATGATGTAGGGTCGAACCCTATACGGCCGATCTTTCACTAAAGGAGCGGATCCCGCGAAGAACATGGGGAAGAACGGAGAGAAATCACAAGGGGAAACACTCAAGAACAAGTCCAGTCACACACCGACTAGACAATCAAACACACAAGATCCACAAGGTACATGAACAACAAAGTAAAAGATACAACGTAAGGTTCATCTCCATGAGGAGGTCTTGAAGGGGGCCACACAAGAGGGGGTCTTGAATGCAAGGGGGATCTTCTCCGTAGAGGGGCCGCGGTCTCTCTTGTGGAGTAGATCCGTATGGATGAGCAAAGCTCTATCTCAAATGAGCTAATCCTTTGCTGACCCTAACTAGGAGGAGGTGGGGGAGTATATATAGTCTCAGCCATGAAGGGGTAAGTGGGAAAGAGGGATACATGGGCCTTTGGCCCGACTCTGCGCGCAGGCATGTGCCGGATGTCCGGGATGGGGGCCGGATGTCCGGCCGTTCGTGGGAGGCCGGATGTCCGGGGCATGGGCCGGATGTCCGGCGTGGAACAGGACATTCCAGACTTCTCTGGATAGTCGTCGTCAGATTTCCGGGTTTGGTCGCCGGATGTCCGGGCGTTGCTGAGGCGCCGGATGTCCGGCCGCTGAAGCTCTTGGCCTTCTGTTGGTGCAGCTCCTGGGCGGCTGCACAGGCGCCGGATGTCCGGACGCTTTAGCGTCAGCAGCTCCATCTTCTTCCGTCATCGCTTCTAGGCTTCCCTCGCGGATGTTGTAGTTGTTTCTTGGCGCTTGCACTCCTCCTCGACATCCGTGAAGCTCCGACAATACCTATGCATGCACACGGGAGGAGTGTCAAGTAGTATACCATCCTCAAAGGTGTCAAGTGAGCACGTGTAAAGGAGATGATTCACCTTTGTGTATGTGAAGTAGATGTCGCACGTGTCACTCGCCGAACGGACTCTTGACATGGTGATGTCCATAGGATGCTCCGCATCATCTCCCCTCCCTTGGGAAAGATCCGACCTCGGATCGAAAACCAAATCACCATGGGAAAGAGATGGCTTCGCCGTGTAGAAGTGGACGTTCACCAAGTACTCATCATCTTCAAGCTCGCAATGGGCACTCTCCAATGTCGCACCGTGTAGTGATTCCTTCAAAAGGAGCAAAACAACAAACACTTGGAAAAACAAATGTGGTTAGCGTTAGTGCAAAACCAAGCATTCAAGTGGTGATTCACCCAACAAGTGTCGTCATCATGCAAAGCATATGGTTTGACAAAGGATTGTGACATGGCATGTAAGCACATAAATTGAGCACAAGCAAAGATATCATGGGGACAAGCATGTAAATGTGAGGTAGTGATGCAAATATGTGTGACAAGAGAATAAGCATCTACCTCAAAGTCATAGCAAGCATTCACAAATTGCTCAATGAAAAGGTCTATGGTAGGCATAAGAATCATTCACAACACCAAATAAAATGAGATGTCTAAACACATGGGTCAAGTGCAAGACAATCCAAGCATAATGTGCATGGGGTGTAGTGAATATCTTGTGGCACTCAACACAATGGAAAGAGCAATTGTTCATCATGTGTGAGGCAATCAAGGCAAGCATGTAGCAATCAATGGGACATGGCATATGTGAAGTGATGACATTGTTGCAACCAAACATATGAGAGGAGCAAGTAATCCAAGAATTGGATGCAACACACAAGGCATATATATCATGATGCATGGAATGGTGAAAATGACAAGTCGAAGCAAGATCTCTAACTTGTGAGCAATCAAGTCCAAGATGAACAATAAGTCTCATGATGCAAGCAACACAAGTAGTATGACCCACAATATCCATGCTCAAGAAAGATGTCACCTTGAAGGCGTGTCCTTATGCATCCTTCATAATGCCGAAGTGGTAGGAAATATGGTGTAGAAGCGAGTCATGGTCGAATGTATGAGGCTCGCTCTCAAGAGCTCGAATCAACTCACGTGACATGGAAGTCGACACAAAGTCCAAGTATCCTACACATGCACAAAAGAAAGCAAAGAATGTATGCGCATGGTAGATAAACACATCATCCATCATGATGGTTCTCTTCTCTTGCACATAACCATTAGAAGCACAAGTGCATGAATAATATGATGCAACAATGGCTATATTCATGGCACTAGGTATATGATGCAAAGAGGTAAGACAAGCATGCTTCACAAGGAATATGTCAAAATCTCCAAATATATGTGAGAATGCTATGGGGGCAATCTCATTAGAAGGATGAAAATCATTGTTGCACTCAATACATGTCAAATCATCTAGAATGAGAGAGGAAATACATGGAGACACATGACAAGAAGAAATAACCATAATGTGCAAAGCATGTAGATGGTTGTCATCAACCGCATAAAACAAGCAAGTATGAATCATCAGCGATGCAACAAGGCAAGAAATCATACTAATCAAGTCATGCAAGCTAGTAGTGCGAAGATGCAACACACTAGAGCAAATCATGGCAATCATGTCATGTGTGCAAATAATAGGCATAGGCAATGCACATGACATATCGCAAGCACGAACACAAGCAAGACCAAAGTATCATCATAGGAATGGGTCATAAGGCAAACATGGGAATAACAAGTGATATCTCCACCAAGCTTGCAAATACACATACAAGTAGTAGAATCAATCATCACGTGTAATGCAAAGCATGGGTCACAAATGCATGGCAAAGGCATAGGAATGAGCATATCATGCAAAGTGAACATGGCAAGATGGGCATAAAATATGTAATGGACAATAACCCATAGCCATGTGAGGGCCATGTAGAATAAATGTGCGAAGTCTTTGCGTGAAGAGAGCGGTGGGAAAGACAATCCATGGGATCCCAAGTCATCATTGCTCTCTAGAGCTCGTTTTGTCAACTCGTGGGATTGTGAGTTCGACAAGTATTCATGGGTACCTACACAAAAGAGACACAAACCAAAGAAATTGTGCGCGTGGTAAATATACACATCATCCATCTTGATGTGTATGTGCACGTGTGAGTTAGCACAAGATAAGCATCGCTCAAAGAAATTTGATGCATGGTATAAGAACATGTCATCTATCATGAAAGAATAGTTGTTATGTATAACACGACGGGGACGCAAATTGAGCATACAAGTATAGCAAGTGTGTGGCACAACAATAGCATTTTTATTCACGGGGAGCATACTGTGCACACAAGTATTCGGATCATGCAATGAATGGGACGAATCAAAATCTCCTAAAATGTAAGAGGAAACTATGGGGGTCTCCTCATGAGCAATATTGGAAACATCATATGGAGAAAATGGACAACATCCGAAACAATGCATATCTGAAACTAGGTGGTCATGGCATGGCATATGAGATAAATGATGCAAAGGGAGCATATCAATATCATCACAAGAAAAACAAATGCCAATAACCATGGGCTTGTCATCTATGCCATAAGTGCAAATTGGGTTAATTTTAATGGCATATGCATAGTCACTATGATGAGATTGCAAATATGACATATGGTGGATCTCATGCATAGCATACGACTAGTCAAGCAGATTGTCAAACATGATGTGACCTAAAGAATTGTCACAAGAAATCCTATGTAACATGGCATCACAACTAAGAGACTCCACATGGCAATCATCATACTCATCATAAATGGGTAAATCATCGCATGAGGAAATCATACTAGCATGAAGCATGGTAATAGGTTGATCAACATCATGCAAGCAATCAATGTCAAGAATGTCCACTAGTGGGACAAGAGCATCACCGTCACCTATGTTACCTTTGTCATTCCACTCAAGTGGTGTAGGTGAGGTGGGAAAGACCAAATGGTGGTCATCTTCATCTTGATGGAACCATGTGGGGGGTGCATCATATTCCACCATGGCCATCGTCTTGTCCAAAGGAAGGACGTAGTCATCGTGAATCGGCGCGTCATCATATATGGGACCTAGCACCAAATGAGAAGACACAATAGAGGTAGAGGTTAAGTCGTTAGAAATCATAGTGGCCTCACTCTCTCTATGTGGTGGCCCACTCACTTCCTCAAGGTAGGTGCACTCAAACTCACATATGGTGGGGTCACTCATCTCACTCAAGTGGTGGGGGTTGTGGCTCTCCTCACATGGGAATTGGGGAAACACATCATATAAGGGGCTAGTGGTGAAGTCACTCTCACTCTCAATATGGTGGCTAAAGACACTCAAGTCATCATACGTCGCCGTGGTCGAAGAGAAATACTCAACCATCTCATCGCCATCACCATGGATGAAGGCCGAAGATGGCACATCATCACTCTCCTCCATGACCGAAGGGAAAATCCCATGCTCGATCATCTCGTCACCGTCGCCGTGGATGAAGGCCGAAGATGGCACATCATGACTCTCGCCTCCTAAGATGGAAGCATCATCCTTGCTCGTCACCAAGTCGCTCGCCTCCAAAGCATGTTCCTTGAGAGGCTCCGTAGTCGTAGTCGTCACCGCACCATCTTGAAAAAGAGTCGTGGAGGACTCGACATCGTCAATGCCACAAAGAGGGATGGCGGTGAAGTCAAACTTGGGAGCATCCTCTTGGAGCTCATCGGGCTTGGACATCTTGGTTGTACTAGCCTCATGCTCGTCATCTTTGAGCTTGGTCTTCGAGAAGTGTGCTTGGGGTGGAGAAGCCTTGGCCTTCATGAGTTCTTGTTCCGCCTTGAGAGCACCAATGTAGTTGTCGTCGAGGGACTTGTAGTTCTCGAGGAAGATAGTCTTGGAGATGTCATTGGTCAGTCCCATCATGAAGTGGAACTTCATTGACATGGGGTCGTCCACGCCGGCTCGTCGCAAGGCATGCTTCATCTCCTTGAATTACTCGTCGATGGACTTGGATCCTTGGGCGGTGTTCTCCAATTGGCGTAGAAGTTGTTCCGTGTAGGTTGGAGCACAAACTCTCGCCGCAAAGCTCTCTTCGGCTTGGGCCAACTCATGTCGTAGCTCTCCGAAGGTGTGTGAAGCCACCATGTGGACGCGTAGTCGTGGAAGTTCGTTGTGGCGCACTTCACTTGATCTTCGGGAGGAACTTGATGTAGCTTGAGGTAGTCGTCCATTAGGCGCTCCCACTCGAGATACTCCTCGGGTTCTTGAGTCCCATAGAAAGGAATCTTGTGGTCGGTGTCGAGGTCGTAGTAGCTCGTGGAAGTCGCGGACTTGAGCTTGGGGAGCTTCTCTTGAGCGTAGTCTTGAGGTGCTTGTTGGCGAAGATGCCGTATGTCCGTAGGCGAAGATGCCTTGAAGTCGCTTGGCGAAGATGCCAAGGGAGATGGTGAAGTCGTTGAGCGGTTGTTGGTGTTGAGCTCTTGACCTTCACGTTCTTGTTGGTGATGGTGTCGATGCTGATGTGACCTTGCCGGAGATGGTAGCTCGGAAGCATGTGTACTTGAGCGTCTTCTCGAAGATGAGGAAGATCGCTTGTAGGACTTGATGAGGGCTTTGATCTCCTCCATTTGAGCTTGCATCTTGGCGTCGGTGGAGTTTTTCGTGGCATCGAACTCGTCGTTGTTGTTGTAGACCAAAGGTGAAATGCCTTGCCTATCCATCACAAGACTCGAGTAGAGGTGAGTAGGAAATGAGATAAACAATACCAAGTTACCTTTTCCCAAAGTTGAGGATGTATCCCGTTTCACTCAATGTGAGATGAAAGAATAGTGGAATTGGTACCGGACTTGTTCACTCACACCTACAACTAAAGCTTATGGAGTAGCTCGGTGAGGATAGTGGCACAAAAATTTAATGCAAAATGTTAGCAAGAGTCAATAATGTTGAAAGAGATTCACAAATTCGCAAGTGAAACAAGTAGACCAATAGCAATAATGGCACACGGAAACACACACACGGATAGATAAATGGGGTCGTGCAACCAAGGAATGAGCACAAAATGTGGAATCCACGGAAAACGCTCGTGTTGCACAACTCAAGAGAGACGCTAGCACGATTGCTCAATAGGCGGATACGACACTTGTGCACAATCTATAAGATGCAAAATGGATAAACTTTCTATCCAAAATATGCTATATATGTATGGTTCCCGGTGTTTCTCTCAAGATGATCCAAGATGATCGGATATGACAATCTTATGCAAGGTAGTATGATGCTATGGCTATTGCTTACACGCTCTTTGCTCTCTTTTTCTTTGCTTAAAAGCTTATTCTTTTTTTTGATATGGCCACTTATGCGAAATGCACAAACCAAGATAGCAATTGTGTATATGCGGGAACAATCTTGTGACACAAGGGATGATATGATACCAATATGATATGGTATGTATGCAATGGAAGGTGTAGATCACTAATGTGCACAAGTAAAGTTGCCGACGATACTTAAATGGCTAGTCTCGATAGGCAAGTGACGCAAAATGGGCCAGGGGTTAACAATGCAATGGCAAGGGGATATACAATGGAGGGATACCACGATACCAAGATGATATGAAGGTTACCGTCCGAGGCGATGATGAGTGGCGGTGTTCTTGATGTAGATACCAAGATGATGGAGACTCGTCCCTAAGTAGCCGAAACACCTTAGGAAACGGAAAAACCGCGAACTCAAAATCTCAAAGGCAAATGTTAAATGGTGGTAGCGGAAAGCGGTGGTGGTTTTGCGGAAACTCAATGGGATTGCGGACATGCAATGATGGGGTTTGGAGTACGTAATGCGGAAGTGGAGGGTAAGTTGAGGCCGTGGACAATACACGGTGTCGGAGTTGGAAGCACGGTCCCTAAGTAGTCGAAACACCTTAGGAGACACAACTCACAGCACAAACAAAATTGGGTTAAGTTGGGGTGGTGGAAGTGTATGGTGGGTAAGCCTAAGAGGAAGTTATGGTGGTAGTTGATGAAGAAGCAATGGTCCCTAAGTAGCCTAAACACCTTAGGAGACTCGAATCACAACTCAAACAACCGCAAATTCTAAGGAGAACAAAATGTGTTAGGTTGCGGAAGTCGGTGGTGTTTATGCGGAAGTTGTGGTGGAAACCCTAGGAAAAGATGCCAAAGTGCCAAACATTTGATGGAGTCAAATGGTGACGTAACCTATCTAGATGGATATAGGATGTCAATAGCTACTCAACGAGCTAAAGAACGCGAAAATCGGACTCCGGATGTGAAAATTATGGGCAAAACGGTGAAACACAGGAGGCTGATGCTCCAGGGGTCGGGGCCAGATATCGGGGACCTGATGTCCAGAAACTTGCACGATTTTGCGCTCTAGGATCCGGATGTCCGGCTTGGGGCCCGGATGTCCGGCCAGATGGCCTGGATGTCCGGCCCGACGATTCCAGATCGGGATTTGGACTTCGAAACTCGATTTTGGGCGGAAATGGATGATTTCAGGGGCAAAATTGGAGATATTTCGTGGATGGAAAGTGGGGAAACTTGGGGATATGCTAGATCCACTTGAAACCAAGCAAATCCATGGATCAAAATCAACAAAACATCATCAAACCAACAAATCACAAAAAAATTGGGGGGCTATTTTTGTGGGGAATTTTTGAATTTGGGACAATATCAACAAAACTAGGCTAGAAAACACAACGGGGAGGCTCCGAAATCATGATCAACGTGGCTCATGATACCAAGATGATGTAGGGTCGAACCCTATACAGCCGATCTTTCACTAAAGGAGCGGATCCCGCGAAGAACATGGGGAAGAACGGAGAGAAATCACAAGGGGAAACACTCAAGAACAAGTCCATTCACACACCGACTAGACAATCAAACACACAAGATCCACAAGGTACATGAACAACAAAGGAAAAGATACAACGTAAGGTTCATCTCCATGAGAAGGTCTTGAAGGGGGCCACACAAGAGGGGGTCTTGAATGCAAGGGGGATCTTCTCCGTAGAGGGGCCGCGGTCTCTCTTGTGGAGTAGATCCGTATGGATGAGCAAAGCTCTATCTCAAATGAGCTAATCCTTTGCTGACCCTAACTAGGAGGAGGTGGGGGAGTATATATAGTTTAAGCCATGAAGGGGTAAGTGGGAAAGAGGGATACATGGGCCTTTGGCCCGACTCTGCGCGCAGGCATGCGCCGGATGTCCGGGATGGGGGCCGGATGTCCGGCCGTTCGTGGGAGGCCGGATGTCCGGGGCATGGGCCGGATGTCCGGCGTGGAACAGGACATTCCAGACTTCTCTGGATAGTCGTCGTCAGATTTCCGGGTTTGGTCGCCGGATGTCCGGGCGTTGCTGAGGCGCCGGATATCCGGCCGCTGAAGCTCTTGGCCTTCTGTTGGTGCAGCTCCTGGGCGGCTGCACAGGCGCCGGATGTCCGGACGCTTTAGCGTCAGCAGCTCCATCTTCTTCCGTCGTCGCTTCTAGGCTTCCCTCGTGGATGTTGTAGTTGTTTCTTGGCGCTTGCACTCCTCCTCGACATCCGTGAAGCTCCGACAATACCTATGCATGCACACGGGAGGAGTGTCAAGTAGTATACCATCCTCAAAGGTGTCAAGTGAGCACGTGTAAAGGAGATGATTCACCTTTGTGTATGTGAAGTAGATGTCGCACGTGTCACTCGCCGAACGGACTCTTGACATGGTGATGTCCATAGGATGCTCCGCATCATCTCCCCTCCCTTGGGAAAGATCCGACCTCGGATCGAAAACCAAATCACCATGGGAAAGAGATGGCTTCGCCGTGTAGAAGTGGACGTTCACCAAGTACTCATCATCTTCAAGCTCGCAATGGGCACTCTCCAATGTTGCACCGTGTAGTGATTCCTTCAAAAGGAGCAAAAATATAAACACTTGGAAAAACAAATGTGGCTAGCGTTAGTGCAAAACCAAGCATTCAAGTGGTGATTCACCCAACAAGTGTCATCATCATGCAAAGCATATGGTTTGACAAAGGATTGTGACATGGCATGTAAGCACATAAATTGAGCACAAGCAAATATAGCATGGGGACAAGCATGTAAATGTGAGGTAGTGATGCAAATATGTGTGACAAGCGAATAAGCATCTACCTCAAAGTCATAGCAAGCATTCACAAATTGCTCAATGAAAAGTCTATGGTAGGCATAAGAATCATTCACAACACCAAATAAAATGAGATGTCTAAACACATGGGTCAAGTGCAAGACAATCCAAGCATAATGTGCATGGGGTGTAGTGAATATCTTGTGGCACTCAACAGAATGGAAAGAGCAATTGTTCATCATGTGTGAGGCAATCAAGGCAAGCATGTAGCAATCAATGGGACATGGCATATGTGAAGTGATGACATTGTTGCAACCAAACATATGAGAGGAGCAAGTAATCCAAGAATTGGATGCAACACACAAGGCATATATATCATGATGCATGGAATGGTGAAAATGACAAGTCGAAGCAAGATCTCTAACTTGTGAGCAATCAAGTCCAAGATGAACAATAAGTCTCATGATGCAAGCAACACAAGTAGTATGACCCACAATATCCATGCTCAAGAAAGATGTCACCTTGAAGGCGTGTCCTTATGCATCCTTCATAATGCCGAAGTGGTAGGAAATATGGTGTAGAAGCGAGTCATGGTCGAATGTATGAGGCTCGCTCTCAAGAGCTCGAATGGTCAACTCACGTGACATGGAAGTCGACACAAAGTCCAAGTATCCTACACATGCACAAAAGAAAGCAAAGAATGTATGCGCATGGTAGATAAACACATCATCCATCATGATGGTTCTCTTCTCTTGCACATAACCATTAGAAGCACAAGTGCTGAATAATATGATGCAACAATGGCTATATTCATGGCACTAGGTATATGATGAAAAGAGGTAAGACAAGCATGCTTCACAAGGAATATGTCAAAATCTCCAAATATATGTGAGAATGCTATGGGGGCAATCTCATTAGAAGGATGAAAATCATTGTTGCACTCAATACATGTCAAATCATTTAGAATGAGAGAGGAAATACATGGAGACACATGACAAGAAGAAATAACCATCATGTGCAAAGCATGTAGATGGTTGTCATCAACCGCATAAAACAAGCAAGTATGAATCATCAGCGATGCAACAAGGCAAGCAAGTAATCAAGTCGTGCAAACTAGTGGAGCGAAGATGCAACACACTAGAGGAAATCATGGCAATCATGTCATGTGAGCAAAGAATAGGCATATGCAATGTACATGACATATCGCAAGCATGAACACAAATCAAGATCATAGTGTCATCATAGGCATGGGGCACAAAGCAAACATGGCAATAACAAGTGATATCTCCACCACGCTTGCAAATACACATACAAGTACTAGAATCAAGCATCATGTGTAATGCAAAGCATGGGTCACAAATGCATGGCAAAGGCATAGGAATGAGCATATCATGCAAAGTGAACATGGTAATATGGGCAAATGATACATAATGGACAATAACCCATAGCGAAGTGAGGACCATGTAAAAGAAATGCGTGAAGTGTTTGCGCGAAGTGAGCGGTGGGAAAGGCAATCCATAGGGATCCCAAGTCATCATTGCTCTCTAGAGCTCGTTTTGTCAACTCATGGGATTGTGAGGTTGACAAGTATTCATGGGTACCTACACAATAAAGACACAAACGAAAGAAATTGTGTGTGTGGTAAATGTACACATCATCCATCATGATGTGTATGTGCACTGTGAGTTAGCACAAGATAAGCATCGCTCAAAGAAATTTGATGCATGGTATAAGAACATGTCATCCATCATGAAAGAATAGTTGTTATGTATAACACGATGGGGACGCAAATTGAGCATACAAGTATAGGTGGCACAACAATAGCATTTTATTCATGGGAGCATATTGTGCACACAAGTATTGGGATCATGCAATGATGGGATGGATCAAAATCTCCTAAAATGTATGAGGAAACTATGGGGGTCTCCTCATGAGCAATATTGGAAACATCATATGGAGAAAATGGACAACATCCAAAACAATGCATATCCGAAGCTAGGTGGTCATGGCATGGCATATGAGATAAATGATGCAAAGGGAGCATATCAATATCATCACAAGAAAAACAAATGCCAATAACCATGGGCTTGTCATCTATGCCATAAGTGCAAATTGGGTTAATTTTAATGGCATATGCATAGTCACTATGATGAGATTGCAAATATGACATATGGTGGATCTCATGCATAGCATACGACTAGTCAAGCAGATTGTCAAACATGATGTGACCTAAAGAATTGTCACAAGAAATCCTATGTAACATGGCATCACAACTAAGAGACTCCACATGGCAATCATCATACTCATCATAAATGGGTAAATCATCGCATGAGGAAATCATACTAGCATGAAGCATGGTAATAGGTTGATCAACATCATGCAAGCAATCAATGTCAAGAATGTCCACTAGTGGGACAAGAGCATCACCGTCACCTATGTTACCTTTGTCATTCCACTCAAGTGGTGTAGGTGAGGTGGGAAAGACCAAATGGTGGTCATCTTCATCTTGATGGAACCATGTGGGGGGTGCATCATATTCCACCATGGCCATCGTCTTGTCCAAAGGAAGGACGTAGTCATCGTGAATCGGCGCGTCATCATATATGGGACCTAGCACCAAATGAGAAGACACAATAGAGGTAGAGGTTAAGTCGTTAGAAATCGAAGTGCCTCACTCTCTCTATGTGGTGGCTCACTCACTCCCTCAAGGTAGGTGCACTCAAACTCACATATGGTGGAGTCACTCATCTCACTCAAATGGTGGGGGTTGTGGCTCTCCTCACATGGGAATTGGAGCAACACATCGGATATGGGGCTAGTGGTGAAGTCACTCTCACTCCTCAATATGGTGGCACAAGTCACTCAAGTCATCATACGTCGCCGTGGTCGAAGTGAAATACTCAACCATCTCATCGCCGTCACCGTGGATGAAGGCCGAAGATGGCACATCATCACTCTCGCCTCCTAAGATGGAAGCATCATCCTTGCTCGTCACCATGTCGCTCGCCTCCAAAGCATGTTCCTTGAGAGGCTCCGTAGTCGTAGTCGTCACCGCACCATCTTGAAAAAGAGTCGTGGAGGACTCGACATCGTCAATGCCACAAAGAGGGATGGCGGTGAAGTCAAACTTGGGAGCATCCTCTTGGAGCTCATCGGGCTTGGACATCTTGGTTGTACTAGCCTCATGCTCGTCGTCTTTGAGCTTGGTCTTTGAGAAGTGTGCTTGGGGTGGAGAAGCCTTGGCCTTCATTAGTTCTTGTTCCGCCTTGAGAGCACCAATGTAGTTGTCGTCGAGGGACTTGTAGTTCTCGAGGAAGATAGTCTTGGAGATGCCAAAGTGCCAAAAATTTGATGGAGTCAAATGGTGATGTAACCTATCTAGATGGATAGAGGATGTCAATAGCTACTCAACAAGCTAAAGAACGCGAAAATCGGACTTCGGATGTGAAAATTATGGGCAAAACGGTGAAACACGGGAGGCTGATGCTCCAGGGGTCGGACATCCGGGCTCGGGGCCGGATATCCGGGACCTGATGTCCAGAAACTTGCGCAATTTTGCGCTCTAGGAGCCAGATGTCCAGCTTGGGGCCCGAATGTCCGGCCAGATGGCCCGGATGTCCGGCCCGACGATTGCATATCGGGATTTGGACTTCGAAACTCGATTTGGGGCGGAAATGGATGATTTCGGGGGCAAAATTGGAGATATTTCGTGGATGGAAAGTGGGTAAACTTGGGGATATGCTAGATCCACTTGAAACCAAGCAAATCCATGGATCAAAATCAACAAAACATCATCAAACCAACAAATCACAAAAAAATTGGGGGGCTATTTTGTGGGGAATTTTCGAATTTGGGACAATATCAACAAAACTAGGCTAGAAAACACAACGGGGAGGCTCCGAAATCGTGATCAACGTGGCTCATGATACCAAGATGATGTAGGGTGGAACCCTATACGGCCGATCTTTCACGAAAGGAGCGGATCCCGCGAAGAACACGGGGAAGAACGGAGAGAAATCACAAGGGGAAACACTCAAGAACAAGTCCAATCACACACTGACTAGACAATCAAACACACAAGATCCACAAGGTACATGAACAACAAAGGAAAAGATACAACGTAAGGTTCATCTCCATGAGGAGGTCTTGAAGTGGGCCACCCAAGAGGGGGTCTTGAATCCAAGGGGGATCTTCTCCGTAGAGGGGCCGCGGTCTCTCTCGTGGAGTAGATCCATATGGATGAGCAAAGCTCTATCTCAAATGAGCTAATCCTTTGCTGACCCTAACTAGGAGGAGGTGGGGGAGTATATATAGTCTAAGCCACGAAGGGGTAAGTGGGAAAGAGGGATACATGGGCCTTTGGCCCGACTCTACGCGCAGGCAGGCGCCGGATGTCCGGCTGTTCGCGGGAGGCCGGATGTCCGGCGTGGAACAAGCCATTCCAGACTTCTCTGGATAGTCGTCGCCGGATTTCCGGGTTTGGTTGCCGGATGTCCGGGCGTTGCTGAGGCGCCGGATGTCCGGCTGCTGAAGCTCTTGGCCTTCTATTGGTGCAGCTCCTGGGCGGCTGCACAGGCGTCGGATGTCCAGCCCTTGGTCCGGATGTGCGGCCGCTGTAGCGTCAGCAGCTCCATCTTCTTCCGTCGTTGCTTCCAGTCTTCCCTCATGGATGGTGTAGTTGTTCCTTGGCGCTTGCACTCCTCCTCGACATCCGTGAAGCTCCGAGAATACCTATGCATGCACACGGGAGGAGTGTCAAGTAGTATACCATCCTCGAAGGTGTCAAGTGAGCACGTGTAAAGGAGATGATTCACCTTTGTGTATGTGAAGTAGATGTTGCACGTGTCACTTGCCGATCGGACTCTTGACATGGTGATGTCCATAGGATGCTCCGCATCATCTTTGAGGTAGAATCTCATTCTCATATGAAACCGAACAAAACTCGGAGAGGAAAGAAGTGACCTCGTTCTCGATGTTGCGTGCACGTGCTCGTGTCATTGGTCCTCTCGGTGCTTGTGGTGGTGATGGAGTGTCGTTGTGGATGAGCTCGGGATGCTCCGCATCATGCCCCCCCTGGGAGAGATCCGTCCATGGATCGTGCTCTTCATCACCATGGTACTTGGCCAAGTCTTTGACATTGAAGATGTCGTTTACGTTTTACTTGTCACATTGAATGTCGACCTTGTAGGCCTTGTCGTTGTAGCGTGCGAGCACCTTGAATGGTCCATCGGCTCTCATAAGTAGCTTGGACTTGCGCTCCTTGGGGAAGCGGTCCTTGCGGAGATGTATCCATACTAGATCACCCGGTTGGAACACCATCGGAGACTTGTGGATGTTAAGCTTAGAGGCGAGTCGTTGTACTTGGTGCTCGATCATGGAACGTGTTTCTTCATGCATCTTCTTGAGGTAGGTGGCTCTTACACTAGCGTCCATGTTTGCTCGTTCTTGAAGCGGTAGGGGAAGGATGTCCAATGGCGATAATGGGTTGAAGCCGTAGATAACCTCGAAGGGGACTTGCCGGTGGTAGAGTGTCTTGCACGGTTGTAGGCGTACTCGGCGATGGGTAGGCACTCCTCCCACTCCTTGATGTTCTTCTTTATCAACACGCGTAGGAGAGTGGCAAGAGTCCGGTTGGTGGCTTCCGCTGCCATCGGTTTGTGGATGATACCGTGGAGAAGAGTAGCTTGATTCCGAGCTTGGCGCCTATCGTCTTCCAAAAGTAGCCTAAGAACTTGACGTCTCGGTCTGACACAATTGTCTTTGGCATGCCGTGCAACCTCAAGATTTCCCTACGAAAGAGATTTGCAACATGTGAAGTATCGTCTATCTTATTGCATGGGATAAAGTGATCCATTTTAGAGAATCGGTCCACTACAACAAATACGGAGTCCTTGCCATTTTGAGTCCTAGGTAATCCAAGCTCAAAATCCATGCTAATATCTTCCCAAGGTTGGTGTGGAATGGGTAGTGGCATATGTAAACCGTGGGATTGAGATTGTGACTTAGCTTTGCAACATGTAGAGCACCAGTTGGTGAAGCGGGCGACATCACGAAACATCTTGGGCCAAAAATAGTTCTTGGAGAGCGTGGCAAAAGTCTTGTCGCGTCCAAAGTGTCTGATGAGGACATCAATACGATTGTTACACCCACAGCCCCTACTGCTACATATACTGGACCAATTACTAGAGCTCGCGCACACCAATTAAATTTTCCGGTACTTTTGTTTCTTGGTAATGATTCTAATGTTCATGAGAATATGATGCTGCCTAAATTGGATACATTTGTTTTGCTTACAAATGAAGGGCCTGGCATGGATAAGAGGGATGAAAACTGGAGCAAGACCAAGCATAGAGAGGATGGCATGCGCAAGGGGAAAAAGAACGGAGTTACAAGTGATGATTTCAGGACTTTGAAGCCACCATAATGAGTGCATGAAGCCTTGGACGAAATATACAAGATGCCACTTCATAAATTTCTTCTAGAGGCTATTCTAGGTGCTGCGTCACCTTATTATTGGGCCAGGCCCATGTAATTTCGAAATACATAAGTATAGGCTGTTTTTAGAGTCTGTATGCATGGGGAAACAAGAGATAGGGTTGGTTTCGGACCCCTTCTCCAAGGGCCACGAAGTCCCCCCTCTTCCTCCATATATACAGCCCTTAGGGCACCATTTAGACTTTGGGTTTTGTTTAGATTAAAGTTCGCCATAGCTGCAACTTCGCGTACTTCGTTTGTGTTCAACGACCAGACAAAGGCGTCACAGAACCCCACCTTCATCAATAAAGCTTTCCTCTTATATTCGCAATATCCAGATTTGCAATCTTAGTTTCTTGCTTGTTCTTCGTTTGCCTGCAGGAAACAGACCTTCGTGGTCAGGTTGATCGTGCTCCGGCGTGGTCAATAACCTCTCGGAGTTGGTTTAACGATTTCTAAGGCGCGACATCCTCGCACGTTCGTAGTAGGATCTTCAAAGTCGACTTCCTCCAAAACGATAGCCACCTTCTCATCGAAAGACGGGACACCTTTGCCTCTATCAAGTGGTATCAGATTTCCAGGTTGCTCGGTGAGATTTTATAGTTTTTTGTAGTTTTGGTCGAGTCTGTTCTTCATACCTATAGTCCATGAAAAAGCCACACACAAAAAATTAGGGTTAGTTCATCATATCCGAACCAATCTGAGCCTTTGCATAGTCTTTTCAGTATTTTGCTTTGTTGAATTTGCGGTTGCATCATCGTGTCAAGTTGCTGGTCTTAGCGTCTAGTCTTTTAGAGTTTGGAGTTCTGGTCATAAGTTGTCACGCCGCCACCGCACCATCATCATCGCCCCTGCCACCTACCACCACCGCTTATCCGCCACCGCTCTGAATCCGTATCCATATACCACCACCAATCCGTATCCATATACCACCACCGATCCATATCCATATACTACCACCGCTGCCACCACCTCTGCCCTATACCACCACCATATATCCACCACAAATCTGAGTTCCTTTCATATTAGGTTTGTTTTCGAGATCCATCTAGTTTCCGATTTGTGTTTCCTTGCCTGAGTAGGTTTCGGGAAAAAAAGTCCCCCTGTCCACCACCAATCCGAGTCCACATATACCACCAATGCGAGTCCACATATACATCCTCCTGTCCACCACCAATCCGAGTCCACATATACATCCGCCTGTCTACCACCCATCCGAGTCCACATATACATCTACCTGTCCACCATCAATTCGAGTCCTTTCCATATTAGGTTTGTTTTCGAGATACTTTTATTTTCCGATTCGTGTTTCCTTGCCTGAGTAGGTTTCGGAAAAAAAGTCTCGAGACCCCCGGGCAGTTTTTAGGCCAAAATTTCGGTGACTGAAAATATTTTTTCCCTATCCTATTTTTAGGCTTTTCTGACTCTTTTGAGACACTCGCCATCATAGTGATTTTTTGTCGCACTTTTTCGTCGTCGCTGCCCTGTTTTTCGAAAAAAAGTCAAAAACATTTCGTGCCCATCCTGTCAGTTTGACCTGGGAAGAGTTTTGAGACACTCGCCATTATAGTGATTTTTTGCAAAAAAAGAGGAGCGCAAAAATAAAAAAATAAAAAGAGCGCCAAAAAAACAGAGTGATTTTTTCCCAGAGTGTGCTTTTCCCTTGTTTACGTGCAGCGCCGTGATTTTGTTAGTGTTCTAGGCTCGCGTCTCTAGCACGGTCTAGCCTAGGACCAGCACAGTACCGTCGTTGAGCGGTTATTCAACTTTGCATCTCCGAATTGATTATTGCTGACCCTTTTTGCTACCCTATTATAAGCCTTCCCAGCTCCACATACATCTACATCGTGCGTTTGACTCTCCCTAGTAATCGCTCTATCCAAGCTTTGAGAGTTTTGACTACATCGGTTGCCGATCACCGCCTGCTGCTGGGTAAGAACTATTAAGAATTTGAGATTTGCTTGACGGATTTGTGACACCCACCACCACCACCACTTGTTAGTAGTCTATAGGATCATATTCTTGTATGTTTCTATTGCTGCTAACCATGCCAGGATCACAAGCCGACGAGATTGACTGGGAGAACTTAACGAACAAGGAGCTTCATGATAAGTTTCAGCAAATGATGACTTAACGGGTGCAAGATGTGTTGAACAATTTTGAAGAGGCCATGGATAAGATCACTGGCCTTGAGAAGACGTTCGAAACAAAGCTCGATCACAGATTTAATGAACTGCTTGCACGTCTTCCACCACCGGCTGCACCTGCCGCACCTCTGCAACAACAACCACAACAACAACAACAACAATAACAACGATGACGACTACCTCCATGTCACGAAACAGCCCTCCGCCGAGCGAGCCGTGTCCCTCTTGAGCCTGGCCAACTTGTTGGTGCTGCTGTTGATACTTCTGTGGCTCCTGCTACTGATGAGGAGGAGGATGATTATGCGGGAGATTACGAGGATGAGGTTGATCAAAATCAGAACTACGTGCAACCACCAGCACCACAACCACCAGGTCATCCACATGCAAATAATCGCAATGGTTGGGCTGCACCACCCCCTCAGGTACGAGATCATGACCATCTCCCTAAACTGAAATTGAATATTCCACCATTTGAGGGTAGATACGTTCCTAATATATATCTTACTTGGGACTTAGAAACTGAACAACGTTTTACATGTTTAGAATATCCCGAGGAGAGACGTGTTGCTGCTGCACTTTGTGCTTTCACTAGTTTTGCTTGTGTGTGGTGGTCTGAACATCGTAGATTATATCGGAATAATATTCCAACAACTTGGGCTGCTTTGAAAACTACTATGCATACTCGTTGGGTTCCACCATATTATCAACGTGAATTACTTCAAAAATTGCAGCGTTCAAGACAAGGAAAAAATTCTGTAGAGGAATATTATCAGGAATTACAAACTAGCATGATTAGATGTGGTATTGTTGAGGATAATGAAGCTATGCTTGCACATTTTATGGGTGGATTAAATAGAGAGATTCAGACCATTCTAGAGTATAGGGAGTATAATAATATCACTCGTTTATTCCATCTTGCTTGTAAAGCTGAACGTGAAGTGCAGGATCGACATGCATTGGCACGAACTAACTTTTCTGCAGGTCGACCTTCTTCATGGACACCGCGTGCATCGTCTACTACACATTCTACTGCATCACACCTCCATCAGCTGCCACCTCTAGTCGTGATACAAGAAAGCAGGCACATCCACCACTATCTACCAAGAGCACACCTGTCGCGCTTGTACAGAGCTCTTCTTCTTCCATGGCATCAACAGGGCACACAAGTGATATTATTTGTCCTCGTTGTAAGGGAAGAGGTCATTATGCGAGAGAATGCAAAATCTCAGCGTGTGATGATTGCTACTGAGGATGGTGGGTATGAGTCCGCTAGTGACTGTGATGAGGAGACTTTGGCTCTTATTACACGTGAAGAACATGATGGAGATGATTCTGAACATGAGACGCAGTATATGGCTCGTGAAGATGCTGACAGGTATGAATGTTTAGTTACTCAACGTGTTTTGAGTGTGCAGGTTACACAAGCTGAGCAAAATCAGAGGCATAATTTGTTCCATACAAAGGAATTTGCTTCCTATGACTCCTGATTCCATTTTGAAAGATGATATTAGTAGAGCTAATAAAGCAAAATAGGAGAAAAATAAGAGTGAAAATCAGATTGTGGCGAAAGAATTTGAGCAACAAACGAAGGCTGTTTCGCGACGTGGAGGTATTCGTTGTTGTTGTTGTTGTTGTTGTTGTTGTTGTTGTGGCAGAGGTGCGGCAGGTGCAGCCGGTGGTGGTTGTGGAAGACGCACAAGCACTTCATTAAATTTGTTATCGAGCTTTCTTTCGAACGTCTTCTCAAAGCCAGTTATCTTATCCATGGCCTCTTCAAAATTGTTCAGCACATCTTGCACCTGTTCAGTCATCATTTGCTGAAATTTATCTTGCAACTTCTTATTCGTCATGTTCTCCCAGTCAGTCTCATCGACTTGTGATCCTGCCATGGTTAGCAGCGATAGAAACACACAAGAATATGATCCTACAGACTACTAGAAAATGGTGGTGGTGGGGCGTCACAAATCCGTCAAGCAAATCTCAAATTCTTACCAGTTCTTACCAAGCAGCAGGTCATGATCAGCAACCGTGGTAGTCAAAACTCTCAAAGCTTGGATAGAGCGATTACCAGGGAGAGTCAAACGCACAACGTAGATGTATGTGGAGCTGGGAAGGCTTATAATATGGTAGCAAAAAAGGTCAGCAATAATCAATTCAGAGATGCAAAGTTGAATAAACGCTCAACGACGATACTGTGCTGGTCCTAGGCTAGACCGTGCTAGAGACGCGAGCCTAGAACACTAACAAAAGCACGACACTGCACGTAAACAAGGGAAAAGCACACTCTGGAATTTTTTTCGCTATGTTTTTTTTGCGCTCTTTATTTTGGTGAAAAATCACTATAATGGCGAGTGTCTCAAAACTCTTCCCAAGTCAAACTAACAGGATATGCACAAAATTTGTTTGACAATTTTTTCGGAAATCAGGGCAGTGATGACGAAAAAGTGCGACAAAAAATCACTATGATGGCGAGTGTCTCAAAACGCTCCGTGGGACCTAAAAATAGGATAGGGAAAATGTTTTTGGTCGCCGAAATTTTAGCCTAAAACTGCCCGCGAGTGTCTCAAAGCTTTCCTCTTTTTTTCCAAAACCTACTCAGGCAAGGAAACACGAAACGGAAACCAGATGGATCTAAAAAACAAACCTAATATGAAAAGACTCGGATTGGTGATGGACAGGCAGATGTATATGTGGACTCGGATTGGTGGTGGCAGGTAGATGTATATGTGGACTCGGATTGGTGGAGGATAGGCGGATGTATATGTGGAGTCGGATCGGTGGTGGACAGGCGGATGTATATGGCAGCAGTAAGGAATATGTTGGTGTGGCGGCGGCGTGACAACTTGTGAACAGAACTCGAAACTCTAAAGAACCAGACGCTAAGACCAGCAACTTGACACAACGATGCAACCGCAAATTCAACAAAGCAAATACAGAAAAGATTATGCAAAGGCTCAGATTGGTTCGGATAGGATGAACTAGCCCTAAATTTTTTGTGTGTGGCTTTTTCGTGGACTGTAGGTATGAAGAACAGACTCGATCTAAACTACGAAAAACTGTAAAATCTCACCGAGCAACCTGGAAATCTGATACCACTTGATAGAGGCAAAGGTGTCCCGTCTTTCGATGAGATGGTGGCTATCGTTTTGGAGGAAGTCGACTTTGATGATCCGACCATGAAGGTGCGAGGACGTCGCGCCTTAGCAATCGCTAAACCAACTCCGAGAGGTTATTGACCACGCCAGAGCACGATCAACCTGACCACGAAGGTCTGTTTCCTGCAGGCGAACGAAGAACAAGCAAAAAACTAAGATTGCAATCTGGATATTGCGAATATAAGAGGAAAGCTTTATTGATCAAGGTGGGGTTCTGTGACGCCTTTGTCTGGTCATTGAACACAAATGAAGTACGCGAAGTTCCAGCTATGGTGAACTTTAATCTAAACAAAACCCAAAGTCTAAACGATGCCCTAAGGGCTGTATATATGGAGAAAGAGGGGGGAATTTCGTGGCCCTTGAGGGAGGGGTCCGAAACCAACCCTAACTCTTATTTCCCCACACATACAGACTCTAAAAACAGCCTATACTTAAGTATTTTAAAATTACATGGGCCTGGCCCAATAATAAGGTGACGCATCACCTAGAATAGCCTATGGACGAATATTATGAAGTGGCATCTTGTATATTTCGTCCAAGGCTTCATGCACTCCTTATGGTGGCTTCAAAGTCGTGAAATCATCACTTGTAACTCCGTTCTTGTTCCGCTTGCGCATGCCATCATCTCCAGACTTGGTCTTGCTCCAGTGTTCATCCCTCTTATCCATGCCAGGCCCTTCATTTGTAAGCAAAACAAATGTATCCAATTTAGGCAGCATCATATTCTCATGAACATTAGAATCATTACCAAGAAACGAAAGTACCTGATAATTTAATTGGCGTGCGCGATCTCTAGTAATTGGTCCAGTATATGTAGCAGTAGGGTCTGTGGGTGTAACAATGGTATTGATGTCCTCATCACCTTGGAGATCTCGAGAGAGGGACTTGAATCGTTGTCACAAAACACTTGATAATCTTCATCTTCGTTCACGCACCGGTGCATGGCCACGTGCTCAAGGGCTTCCATTTCTTCTTCGCTCATCATGTCATATGTGCCATCATCATTGAAGATCATGGTCTGCTTGTTGGTGCATTCGAAGGACTTGTGTCCTCGGGCACAACATGTGAAGTACTTGAAAGAACTTGTCTTGACGGGGTCATTCAATGGCGCCGAAGATGAGGGAGTCTTGGATTTGTAGGTGCTTGCCGGAGGACGAGTCGAGGAAGGCGTAGTGCGCTTGGAACTTGACTTGTCGCCGGTACTTGGTGATGCTCTAGTTGAGGTAGGAGTTGCCGAAGTCGCGGGAGCTTGAGAGTAGGAGCCGTAGGTCTTGGACGAGTACTTGGCGTATTTGAAGTCATATTGCACTTGACGCTCGGCCTTGGTCGCTTCATGAACTAGCTCGAGAAGGTTTGAGTATGGTTGGAAGTCGGCAATCCGCTTGATTGGGTGGTTGAGGTCGTTCAAGAAGCGTGCCATTGTTTGCTCGTCGTCTTCCTTGACATTGGCTCGTATCATGGCAATCTCCTTTTCTTGGTAGTATTCTTCCACCGTCTTCGTGCCTTGCTTGAGGAGTTGCAACTTCTTGAAGAGATCACGGGTGTAGTGTGTAGGCACGAAGCGAGCTCTCATGACATCCTTCATGTCCGCCCAAGTTGTGATTGGTGGCTCGCCTCTTATTTGTCATCGCTCGATCACTTGTTCCCACCAAATGACGATATAGTCTTGGAACTCGAGGGAGGCCATGGCGATCTTCTTTTCCTCGTCGTAGTTGTGAAGACGGAATATCTTGTCCACCTTCAAGGCCCATGAGAGGTATTCTTCGGGATCATTGCTTCCGGAGAATTTGGGCATGGTGAACTTGAGCTTGCCGTAGCGGAGTTCTTCATCGTAGTAGCGGTTTTGATGTCGCTCTTGCCATGGAGGAAGGTCCTCAAATGCTCGTTCCTCGAGATGTCGCTCTTGGCATGGAGGAGGGTCTTGAAGCACTTGTTCCACTTTGTGTCGTTCTTGTCGTGGAGGAGGACGAGGAATATGCGCTTGGTTGCGCCTTTCTTGTTGTGCTTCGCCATGCGCGGCTTCTTCTTGGATCTCCCAACGAAGAGCTTCCTCTTGTTCTCGCACTTGGCAGTTGCGCTCTTCAACGGCTCTAGTGGACTCGCGGAGTGCGCATTGTGCTTCGAGTGCTTGTGCTTGACGGATGGCGTCATCATCTTGAGGTTCTTGACGAGGCACTTGTTGAGGTATTTGCTCTTGCTCCATCGGTTCTTGCGCTTGTTGTCTCGCCCTTTCACGTGCTCGAACTCGGTCTTGTAAGCCATTGCCATGGAATGGATTTTCTGTAGCTTGGCGATCTTGAGGATCTTCACGTCGAGGGACTCGAGCTTGGGGAGGACTTGTACCATAGGAGGAGTACTCCAAAGATTGCCAACTTGAGCGGCGGCTTGAGTGGCGCCGTCTTGATGACGAGGATGTGGAAGACGGGCGCCGCACGATCATGTTGCGGAGTTCCTCCATTTGTGTAGTGAACTTTTCGTAGATGTAGTCGCGGTTCCTTGTTTCTGATTGACGAAGGTCAGGGGTGAGTTGTTCCAAGCGTTCACCCAATGCTTTGCTTTCTTGATGTAGAGCTCGTTGCGCGATGAAGAAGTGTTTTTGGTGATGTAGCCGGATCAACACATTGCTCCTCGAAAAGTGGGTTCGTCGACGAACTTGGCCTATCCATCATAACCAAGTGGGGTGTGTAGGAAGATGAGAGAACAATACAGAAGTTACCTTTTTCGAGGATTGAGGATGTAACAAGTGTCACTCAATGTAATGCCACAATAGTAGAATTGGAACCGGTTTTGTTTCTCACACCTACAAGTAAAAGGTTTATGGAGTAGCTCGGTTACGATGGTGGAAAAAATTTCAAGCAAATGTTAGTTAAGATATTGATAAGGTTGAGAAGGTTCACAAAAATGCGAGTAAAGCAAATAGATCAAACCCAAAGATATCACTAGGAACACACGCACGGAAGATAGACGGGATCCGCACAACCAAGGAATGAGCTCAAAATGTGTAACCACGGAAAATGCTCTTGTTGTGCGAATGCTAGAGAGACGCTAGCTCGATTGCTCAAATGGGCAAGATACGCTTGTGCACCAACCTATGAGAGAAACATGCCGTCTTCAATCCCAACTATGCTATGTATGCGGTGACCAAGATGATATGACTATGCAAAATGGCTCAATGCTATTGCTTACAAGCTCTTTGTTTCTCCTCTTTTGCTTAAAAGCTTTTTTTTCACTATGCTTGATGCTCGAGACAAGTATGATATGAGACAAGTATGTAAGATATGCACGGGAGAGACTTATGGCACAAAGATGATAACACGATCACGGCGGTGCACAATAGTGTGGCCCGACAATTCTCAACTTGCTAGTCTCGATGGGTAAGCGACGCAAAATGGCTCGGGTTATCAATGCAAAAGCAAAGGTGAGTGCCGTCGAGGTTACCGTCCTTTCTTATGGTTAGCGGTGACAACGGTGATGATCGTTGGCGAAGATGACTTCGAGGCGATGATGAATGGCGGTGATGTCGATGTCACACATTCCTAAGTAGCCGAAACACCTTAGGAAACGAAAACCGCAACTCAAAATCGGTCAAATGCGGAAGGTGGGTGCTATGATGATGTAACGCCCCGGATGTAACTTGCCATATTTGTACTCCGACTCTTGCCATTTTCGGCTTTAAGTTATGAGATTCCCTTTGTGGTTGGGTTTTGTCTTCGTTTTGCATTTTGTTCATGTCATGCATTTCATTTCCATGTCATCATGTGCATCGCATTTGCATACATGTTCGTCTCATGCATCCGAGCATTCTCCCCGTTGTCCGTTTTGTAATCCGACACTCCCACATGCACCGGCGCACCCCTCTTGTCTCTTTTCGTGAGCGGGTGTTAAACGATCTCGGAATGGACCAAGATTCGCCAAGTGGCCTTGGTACACCATCGGTAGACCGCCTGTCAAATTTCGTTCCATTTGGAGGCCGTTTGATGCTCCAACGGTTAACCGGGTAACCGCAAAAGCCTCTTGTGTATTGCAGCCCAACACCCCTCCAAAACGGCCCAATAACCCTTCCAAACCACTCCCATGTCCTCCGTCGTCGGATCACGATCGCGTGGTCGAAAACTTCACTCCATTTGGATACTCCTACCTCCTCCTAGCTATAAATATGTGATCCCCTCCGAAAATCTCGCAGTCTAACCCTAGCCCCTTCCCCACTCCGCCGCCGGACACGTCCGGTCCGCACCGGACAGGAGCCCGCCACCGCCCGCGGCCAATCGGGGCGCGCCACGTGGTGCCGCGCCCACTTCCCCGCCGAAGCCTGCCGGGCGCGCCTCCCGCCCCCGCGGCCCGCACCGCGCTGCGCCGCCGTGCCCGTCCTCCGCCTCCTCCCGCCTCGACGCCCGCGCCCCCGGTCGCCGCCGCCCGCGCCCCGGTCGTCGCCCCCGCACCCTTCCTCGCCCGCGCCGCTGGCGAGCGCCGACCTCGCCGCCGTCCGCGCCGGAGACCGCCGCCGCGCCCGCGACCCCGCCGCCTCGGATCCGCTCCTCCCTCGTCCTCTCCGGCGAGCTTCGTCGACTCCGGCCGCCGTCTCCCTCAACTCCGGCGAGATCTCGTCGGGTGGACGAGATCCACCCGCTCCTCGTACCAAATAGCCTCCCCGCGTCCCGATCCACTCCGTCCCGGAACCACCCCGTCCCGCGTTGACTTTCGCGGAGGTGAAATTCCACCAAGTCCTGGAGCTCTCTATTATTTTTATGCCCTGTTCATCATGTCATATCTCCATGCTCGGTGCTCCGGTTTGTGCATATAATATGTCAAAATGTTCATCATGAGATGCTCTTCATTTCGTTTCATTGTGCCATGCTTGTTTGTGTTAATCTTAATGCCTAAATCATCGCCGCAAGAGTGCTATATGATGTTTACTGCTGTTACTTATCAGATTATGATGTTTTGTCTTTTTTTGTTGCATTTGATGTGTGCATCTTATGAGAATGAGCTCTACATGTGTTTTGGGATATGCCATGCCATCTTTACAGGGGTGTATGCCATGTATTTTTGTGATCAATGTGGTGACTAGCACAAGCATGCAAAGTAGCTCTCGTGATATTGCTGATTTCAGGGACTCAGAAATTTCACTGTCATTGCTCTGCTGATATTTTTATGCCATGTATCCATGTTGCTATAGTGATATCCATGCTTATTTTGAGTATGTTCAGTAAGGATGTTTTGGACATATAGATGTGCGCTATCCATCCATGCCCCTGTTTGCAATTATGGAGTGCCCTAGCATGTCCCAATCTTGCTCTACTTTTGCTATAAAATGTTCCTGGCAGATTGTTTACATGTTAATCATTTTTGCCAAGGTTGTTGTAGTTGATCCTTGCATGCTATGAGCTTGTTCTTTCCATGGTTAGTTTCATGAACATGTCTTCCTGCTGATTCTATGCTTATCTTGTCTTGCAATGGCTTGTGATGAGTGAATCGAGCTCGCAAAGATGCCTTCATAATTCTGCTAATGCCATGCTCTGTTTTCTGCAGTCTGAATCTGGTAATAAAACATGCTATGTTTATAGAGGTGCCATCATATCTTCTGTGCCTTTTTGGCTCATTATCAGTAAGGGACTTTTGTTCTATGCATTTAGTAGATTCATGCCATGCCTTGATTAGCTATGATATGTTCCTGTAGCATGTTGTTTGCTTGCTCTAGACATGTCTATGGAGCTGATATCTTTTGCACTTTTGCCATGCTTGTTTGAACCTGCTCTGGTGTGATTTAGCCGTAGCTCAGTGTTCATGTTTTATCAAGCATCTTGAGTAAATCACTGTCATATGATTTTTTGTTATGTTGGAGTGCAGTAGCTTAGTTTCTTGTGGCATGCTAAGTGGCATCATGCTGTTAATCGCAGAATTGTGCCATCCTTGTTTTGCTTGCCATTTGCAAACCGTGCATCCAATTCCGGTGATCTTTATATCGATTTCAACCGAAATCATCTCATCTTTCCAGTGGCATACTTGGTTTGCCAAGTTGATGCCTTGTTCATCTTTTCCCTTCCAGAGCACGCATATGCATTGCATATCACATCTCGCATATCATGCCATGTATTGCATCATGTTGCTTGTGCATTGCACCGTGATTTGATTGTTGGTCCTTTGCTTGTGTTCTTGCTTTGGGTAGAGCCGGGAGACGAGAATGCTTATGAGGAACCTGTTGAGAACGCTTACGAGGATCAAGCTTTCGACAACTCTGAGAACTTTGCAGGCAAGATGACCATACCCTTGATATCACTTCTATCTTTGCTTGCTAGCTGTTCGCTCTATTGCTATGATGCGCTACCTACCACTTGCTATATCATGCCTCCCATATGTCCATGTCAAGCCTCTAACCCACCTTTCCTAGCAAACCGTTGTTTGGCTATGTTACCGCTTTTGCTCAGCCCCTCTTATAGCGTTGCTAGTTGCAGGTGGAGATGAAGTTGGTTCCATGTTGGAACATGGATATTTTGGGATATCACAATATCTCTTATTTAATTAATGCATCTATATACTTGGTAAAGGGTGGAAGGCTCGGCCTTATGCCTGGTGTTTTGTTTCACTCTTGCCGCCTTAGTTTCCGTCATACCGGTGTTATGTTCCTTGATTTTGCGTTCCTTACGCGGTTGGGTGATAATGGGAACCCCTTGATAGTTCGCCTTGAATAAAACTCCTCCAGCAAGGCCCAACCTTGGTTTTACCATTTGCCACCTAAGCCTCTTTCCCTTGGGTTTCGCGGACTCAAGGGTCATCTTTATTTTAACCCCCCGGGCCACGCTCCTCTGAGTGTTGGTCTGAACCAAACAGCCTGCGGGGCCACCTCGGGGAAACTCGAGGCTTGGTTTTACTCGTAGCTTGACTTATCCGGTGTGCCCTGAGAACGAGATATGTGCAGCTCCTATCGGGATTTGTCGACACATTCGGGCGGCTTTGCTGGTCTTGTTTTACCATTGTTGAAATGTCCTGTAACCGGGATTCCGAGTGTGATCGGGTCTTCCCGAAAGAAGGAATATCCTTCGTTGACCGTGAGAGCTTGTGATGGGCTAAGTTGGGACACCCCTGCAGGGTATTATCTTTCGAAAGCCGTGCCTGCGGTTATGGGGCAGATGGGAATTTGTTAATATCCGGTTGTAGAGAACTTGACACTTGACACTTGACTTAATTAAAATACATCAACCGTGTGTGTAGCCGTGATGGTCTCTTTTCGGCGGAGCCCGGGAAGTGAACACGGTTCGGGTTATGGATGAACGTAAGTAGTTTCAGGATCACTTCTTGATCACTTCTAGCTTCGCGACCGTTGCGTTGCTCCTCTTCTCGCTCTTACTTGCGTATGTTAGCCACCATATTTGCTTAGTGCTTGCTGCAGCTCCACCTCATTACCCCATCCTTCCTATAAGCTTAAATAGTCTTGATCTCGCGGGTGTGAGATTGCTGAGTCCTCGTGACTCACAGATTCTACCAAAACAGTTGCAGGAGCCGACGATACCAGTGCAGCTGATGCAACTGAGCTCAAGTGGGAGTTCGACGAGGAACTTGGTCGTTACTATGTTTCGTTTCCTGATGATCGGTAGTGGAGCCCAGTTGGGACGATCGGGGATCTAGCAATTGGGGTTGTCTTCTTTCATTTTGGTTCCGTAGTCGGACCTGGATTGTACTCTGTATGATGTATGTTTAATTTATGTATTGTGTGAAGTGGCGACTGTAAGCCAACTCTTTATCCCATTCTTGTTATTACATGGGATTGTGTGAAGATGACCCTTCTTGCGACAAAACCACCATGCGGTTATGCCTCCAAGTCGTGCCTCGACACGTGGGAGATATAGCCGCATCGTGGGCGTTACAGATGATGAATTATTGGATGGAGGCTAATGGTGGTGGTAATTATATATGTGGATGGGGGGTGTCAAGAGCTTCCAAACGAGCTAAAGAACACGAAAAACGGGCTTGGGATGTGGAAGTTATGGTCAAAACGGTGTTGGTGGTGGGCTGATTTGGGGGGGTGCAGGCACCCAGGGGTGGAGGGTGCGGGTGCCCGGGGTGGTCAGGGGGAAATGGCCCGCGGGTGCGGGTGCCCGGTGGTTCGAGGTGCGGTCACCCGGTGGTCTCCGATTTGGGCGGAAAATTTGGGGGAAATGCAAAATTGCCAGGATTTCGTGGTGGGAAGGGTGGGGATTGTTGGGTAGGGGCTAGATCCACTTGCCAAACATCAAATCCATGGACCAAAACAACCAAATCTCACAAGATCCAACAAATTGCAAGAAATTTTTTTGGGCTATTTTTAGGGGATTTTCGAATTTGGACGAAAAAACAACAAAATCAAGCTAGCAAATGGGGGGATGGGACTCCAAGATGTGAATCAACCTTGCTCATGATACCAAGATGTTGTAGGGTCAAACCCTAGAGGGGATCTTTTCACACTTGGAGGGGGAAAAGAGGAAGAACACTCAAGAACACAAGGAACAAAACACTCAAACAAACCCAAATATCACATCCACTAGAGTAGCATACATGAGATCCACAAGATTACATGAACAATTTAAGGAAAATAGCACTAGGTAAGTTCTTCCCACTAGGTGAGGTCTTGATCTTGATCTTCTCCAAGAGGAGGGCTTGATAATCCTAAGGATTCTTCCCTAGATAGGGGCTTGATCTCCAAGAGGAGGGGATACAAGGAGCAAAGCTCTCTTTGATGTTCTAAATACTTTTCTATCCTTCCAAAAGACCTAGGAGATGAGTACTTCAAGACTAGGGACGCAACAAGAGGGAGAGAGGGGTACAAGGTGACCAAAAACACACGGGCTGTTCCGGAGGAGTCCGGGCACCCGGGGTAGAACCGGCCGGGCACTCGGTCAGAGCCGCCTAGAGATGGGGGACCGGGCACCCAGGGGTCCTAGGCCCGGGCACCCGGGGTGGCCGTAGGTGGCTGGGGCGGTGTAGGCGGAGCACCCGGGGCCGGTTGGCCGGGCACCCGGGGTGGTCTGGGTGAGGCCCATGAGGGGGGCCGGGCACCCGGGGCTGGCTGGGGCGCATCCCAGGCAGTGGCCGGCACCCGGGGCTGAAATGGCCGGGGACCCGGGGTGTCCAAGGGGTTTGGTCCTTCCCTCGTCTTCATGTCCGGGCACCTGGGGTCCTTTCGTCCAGGTACCCGGGGTGTCCAGGAGCTTCTCTCCTTTGTTCTTCTCGACCTCTCCTTCCTTCTCTTGCTCCATGGATGCTTGGGTCTCCATCCTTGCTTCCTCATGATGATCTCCGATGTACCTAAGAATGCATAGCGTATCTCTTTGAGGTAGAATCTCATTCTCATATGAAACCGAACGAAACGGAGAGGAAAGAAGTGACCTTGTTCTTGATGTTGCGTGCACGTGCTCGTGTCATTGGTGCTCTCGGTGCTTGTGGTGGTGATGGAGTGTCGTTGTGGATGAGCTCAGGATGCTCCGCATCACTTCTCCACCCCAAGCACAATTCTCGAAGGCCAAGCTCCAAGAAGGCGAGCACGAGGATAGCACCACCAAGATGTCCAAGCCCGGCGAGTTCCAAGACGATGCTCCCAAGTTCTACTTCATCGCCATCCCTCTTTGTGGCATTGATGATGCTGAGTCTACTTTGACTTTTTTTCAAGATGGTGCGGCGATGACTACGACTACAGAGCCATTCGAGGACCAAGCTTTGGAGGCGAACGACATGGTGACGAGCAAGAATGATGCTTCCATCTTTGGAGACGAGAGTGATGATGTGCCTTCTTCGGCCTTCATCCATGGTGACGACGACGAGATGGTTGAGCATGGGATTTTCCATTCGACCACGGTGACATATGATGACTTGAGTGACTTGTGCCACCATATTGAGAGTGAGAGTGACTTCACCACTAGCCCCATATATGATGTGTTGCCCCAATTCCCATGTGAGGAGAGCCACAACCCCCACCACTTGAGTGAGATGAGTGACTCCACCATATGTGACTTTGAGTGCACCTATTTTGAGGGAGTGAGTGAACCACCACATAGAGAGTGTGATAGTTAATAGGGCATGTGAGGCCACTATAATTTCTAATGACTTAACCTCTACCTCTATTGTGTCTTCTCATTTGGTGCTAGGTCCCGTATATGATGACGCGCCAATTTATGATGACTACACCCTTTCTTTGGACAAGATGGCCATGGTGGAATATGATGCACCCCCCACATGGTTCCATCAAGATGGAGATGACCACCATTTGGTCTTTGCCACCTCACCTACACCACTTGAGTGGAATGACAAAGGTAACATAGGTGACGGTGATGCTCTAGTCCCACTAGTGGACATTCTTTACATTGATTGCTTGCATGATGTTGATCAACCTATTACCATGCTTCATGCTAGTGCGACTTCCCCATGCGATGATTTACCCATTTATGATGAGTATGATGATTTCCATGTGGAGTCTATTAGTTGTCATGCCATGCTACATAGGATTTCTTGTGACAATTCTCTAGGTCAAATCATGTTTGACAATCCGCTTGACTTGTCATATGTTATGCATGAGATCAACCATATGTCATATTTGCAATCTCATCGTAGTGACTATGCATATGCCATTAAAATGAACCCAATTTGCACTTATGGCATAGATGACAAGCCCATGGTTATTGGCATTTGTTTTTCTTGTGATGATATTGATATGCTCCCTTTGCATCATTTATCTCATATGCCATGCCATGACCACCTAGCTTCGGATATGCATTGTTTTGGATGTTGTCCATTTTCTCCATATGATGTTTCCAGTATTACTCATGAGGAAACCACCATAGTTTCTTCATCCATGTTAGGAGATTTTGATTCATCCCATGCATTGCATGATCCCAACACTTGTATGCTAGATTTGCATCCCCATCGTGTTATACATAACAACTATTCTTTCATGATGGATGACATGTTCTTACACCATGCATCAAATCTCTTTGAGCGATGCTTATCTTGTGCTAACTCTTACATGCACATACACATCATGATGGATGATGTGTACATTTACCACGCACACAATTTCTTTGGTTTGTGTCTCTTTTGTGTAGGTACCCATGAATACTTGTCAACCTCACAATCCCATGAGTTGACAAAACAAGCTCTAGAGAGCAATGATGACTTGGGATGCCATGGATTGTCTTTCCCACCGCTCTCTTTGCGCAAAAACTTCGCTCATTTATTCTACATGGCCCTCACATGGTTATGGGTTATTGTCCATTACATATTAGATGCCCATCTTGCCATGTTCACTTTGCATGATATGATCATTCCTATGCCTTTGACATGCATTTGTGACCCATGCTTTGCATTACATATGATGATTGATTCTAGTACTTGTATGTGTATTTGCAAGCTTTGTGGAGATATCACTTGTTATTGCCATGTTTTCTTTGTGCCCCATGCCTATTATGATACTATGATCTTGCTTTGTGTTCGTGCTTGCGATATGTCATGTGCATTGCCTATACCTATTATTTGCTCACATGACATGATTGCCATGATTTCCTCTAGTATGTTGCATCTTTGCACTACTACCTTGCACAACTTCATTGACATGCTTGCTTATGTTGCATCACCCATGATTCATACTTGCTCATTTCATGCGGTTGATGACAACCATTACCATGCTTTGCGCATGATTCATATTGTTCCTTCTCATATATCTCCATATGTTGCCTCTCTCATGCAAGATGATTTGCCATGTATTGAGTGCAATTATGCCTTTAGTCTTGATAATGAGTTTGCCCCCATAGCATTCTCACATATATTTGGAGATTTTGAAATATTTCTTGTGAAGCATGCTTGTCTTACCTCTTTGCACCATATACCTAGTGCCATGAATATTGCCATTGTTGCATCATATTGTTCATGCACTTGTGCTTCTAATGGTGTGCAAGAGAAGAGAACCATCATGATGGAAGATGTGTTTATGTACCATGCGCATACGTTCTTTGCTTTGTTTTCTGCATGTGTAGGATACTTGGACTTTGTGTCGACTTCCACTTCATGTGAGTTGACCGTTGGAGCTTTTGAGAGCGAACCACTTGCGTCTAACTCGCTTCTACATCGCATTGCTTGTGCTTCGGCATTGTGAAGGACGCACAAAGACATGCTTTCAAGGTGATATCCTTCTCTTTTGAGAACCCCCAAACCATGAGCATGGATATTGCGGATCATACTACTTGTGTTGCTTGCACCATGAGACTTATTGTTCATCTTGGACCACTTGATTGCACACATGTTAGAAATCTTGCTTCGACTTGTCATTTTCACCTTTACATTCCTCATGGCATATATACCTTGTGTGTTGCATCCAATTCTTGGATTACTTGTTCCTATCACAGGTTTTGTTGCAACAATGTCATCACTTCACATATGCCATATCCCATTGATTGCTACATGCTTGTGTTGATTGCCTCACACATGATGAACAATTGCTCTATCTATTGTGTTGAGTGCCACACTATTTCCACTACACCCTATGCACGTTATGCTTGGATTGTCTTGCACTTGACCCATGTGTTTAGACACTTCGTTTCCTTTGGTGTTGTCAATGATTCATATGCCTACCATAGACCTTTCATTGCACAATTTGTGAATGCTTGCTATGACCTCGAGGTAGATGCTTATTCTCTTGACACACATATTTGCATCACTACCTCACAATTGCATACTTGTCTCCATGATATCTTTGCTTGTGCTCAATTGATATGCTTACATGACATGCTACAATCCTTTATCAAACCTGATGCTATGCTTGACGACGGCACTTGTTGGGTGAATCACCCCTTGAATGCTTGGTTTTGCACTAACGCTAACCACATTTGTTTTTCCAAGTGTTTGTTGTCTTTGCTCCTTTTGAAGGAATCACGAGACGGTGCGACATTGGAGAGTGCCCATTTCGAGCTTCAAGCTGACGAGTACTTGGTGATCGTCCACTCCTACACGGCGACGCCATCTCTTTCCCATGGTGATTTGGTTTTCGATCCGAGGTCGGATCTTTCCCAAGGGGGAGGGGATGATGCGGAGCATCCTACGGACATAACCGTGTCAAAAGTCCGTTTGGCAAGTGACACGTGCGACATCTACTTCACACACATAAAGGTGAATCATCTCCTTTACACGTGCTCACTTGACCCTTTCGAGGATGGTATACTACTTGACACTTCTCCTGTGTGCATGCATAGGAATTGCCGGGGCTTCATGGATGTCGAGGAGGAGTGCAATCGCCAAGGAACAACCACACCATCCGCGAGGGAGGCATGGAAGAGAAGACGGAAGAAAGGAGAAGAAGAAGATGGAGCGGCTGCTAGAGCTAGGCCGGACGTCCGGACCGCCGTCCGGATCATCCGGGCTTAGCCGGATCATCTGGACCCTCTCCCGGATCATCCGGATAATTGCGTCCAAAGGCACCCGAAGCTTGCAGAATCCCCTCGGTGAAGTCGGATCATCCGGACAAGGACCCGGATCATCCGGACGATGCCCGGATCATCCAGCCTTGCCTGCGTGCATGTATCCGGGCCGAGGCCCATGTACCCATTTCGCCCCCTCACTTACCCCTTCGTAGCTTATACTTTAAATAGACCTCCTCCTCCACCATTTTAGGGTAAGCAAAGTGATAGCTCATTTGTATGTGAGCTTTGCTCCTACTAATCTTCTGTTGAGAGATAGAGACTACTCCATTGGAGGCCAAGACCTCCATCTAGGAGAAGATCCCGAGGGATTCAAGACCTCCTCACGGAGAAGATCCTTCTAGGATTCAAGCCCCCATCTCATTTGGATTTGGGATAAACTTTACCTTGTATCTTTCCCTTTGTTGTTCATGTACCTTGTGGATCTTGTGTGTTTGATTGTCTAGTGGATGTGTGATTGGACTTGTTCTTGAGTGTTCCTCTCGTTTTCCCCTCGTGTTCTTCGTGTTCTTCGTGTGATCCCCTCCATTTCGTGAAAGATCGGCCATCTAGGGTTCCACCCTACATCAGAGAAGACGTTCGAAACAAAGCTCGATAACAAGTTTACTGAATTGCTTGCGCGTTTTCCACCACCACCGCCGGCTGCACCTGTCGCACCTCTACAACAACAACAACAACAATGTCGCCTTGCAAATCAAGTGGGACGAGCACTGCGTGTTCCCCTTGAGCCTGGTCAAAATTCTGGTGCTGCTGTTGATGCTTCTGTAGCTCCTGCTGCTACTGCAGAGGTGGAGGACCATTACGAGGATGAGGTTCATCAAAATCAGAACTACGTGCAACCACCAGCACCACCACTACCAGGTCGTCCTCATGCATATCATCGCAACGGTAGGGCTACACCACCACCTGAGGTACGAGATCATGACCATCTTCCTAAACTAAAAGTGAATATTCCACCATTTGAGGGTAGATATGTTCCTGATATATATCTTAGTTGGGAGTTAGAAACTGAACAACATTTTACATGTTTACAATATCCTGAGGAGCAACGTGTTCCTGCTGCTGTTTGTGCTTTCACTAGTTTTGCATGTGTTTGGTAGTCTGAACATTGTAGATTATATCCTATTCCAGCTACTTGGGCTGCTTTGAAAATTGCTATGCGTACTCGCTGGGTTCCACCATACTATCAACGTGAATTGCTTCAACAATTGCAGCGTTTGAGACAAGGAAAAAATTCTGTAGAAGAATATTATCAGGAATTACAAACTTGTATGAGTAGATGTGGTATTGTTGAGGATAATGAAGCTATGCTTGCACGTTTTATTGGTGGATTAAATAAAGAGATTCAGACCATTCTAGAGTCTAAGGAATATAATAATATCGCTCGTTTATTCCATCTTGCTTGCGAAGCTGAACGTGAAGTGCAGGATCGACAGGCATTGGCGCGAACTAACTTTTCTACAGGTCGACCTTCATCATGGACAGCGCGTGCATCCTCTACTTCCACACGTTCTACTACACCAGCACCTCCGTCAGCTGCCACCTCCAACCGTGATACAAGACAGCAGGCACAACCACCACTATCTGCCAAGAGCGCACCTTCTGGGCCTGCATAGAGCTCTTCTTCATCCATGGCATCAACAGGGAAAACACATGATATTATTTGTCGTCATCGCAAGGGTGGAGGTCATTATGCGAGAGAATGCCCATCTAAACGTATGATGATTGTTACTGAGGATGGTGGGTCTGAGTCCGCTAGTGACTATGATGAGGAGACTTTGGCTATAATTACAAGTGAAGAACACGGTGGAGATGATTCTGATCATGTGTAACATCCCAAATTTTCAGATTTCGAATGTTAATAGGATCATTATTTTTCATCATGATTTCTATGCTTTTTTTAATTTTCTGAACATTCAAAGAGTTTTCCAACTCAAGGCAAAATATTTGGAGTGGAGATAACATGACTTCTTCCCTGTTAAATATAGCTAGAAAAGGTTTAGAATATTATTTGGATTATATTAGGATTTTTTTAATGCTCTTTATGTGCTTGTATTGCATAAAATAATTTTTCGAAAATGCATTTGTGTTGTAAAAATGTTCACTGTTTAATATAGTAGCAGTAATGTTTTACTATGTGTTCTAGTATTTTGTTTTTAGATTTTATTTAGATATATTTTACTTCTGTAGTAAGTTTAAAAAAAACAACGCGCGCACTATGTGTAGTCGGGCAGCACTACCGCAGCCCAACTCCCTTACTTCGCCCACGCGCGCGCTCAGCCAGCAGAGCGGCCCAGCAACAGCAGCGAGCAGCCCACCCCGCCGGTTCTTTTTGTTTTTTTCTCTCTTCCGCTGACCACCCTGACCCACCTGTCATCCCTCTCCTTTCCCGTGTTCTTCCTGGACAGCATGTCCCGATCCAAATCTGCCGGGGTGGGCCGCTCTGCTGGCTGAGCGTGCGCACGGGCGAAGTAAGGGAGTTGGGCTGCGGCAGTGCTGCCCGACTACACACTATACGCGCGTTGTTTAAAAAAACTTACTACAGAAGTAAAATATATATAAATAAAATCTAAAAACAAAATACTAGAACACATAGTAAAACATTACTGCTACTATATAAAACAGTGAACATTTTTACAACACAAATGCATTTTTGGAAAATTATTTTATGCAATACAAGCACATAAAGAGCATAAAAAATCCCAATATAATCCAAATAATATTCTAAACCTTTTCCAACTATATTTAACAGGGAAGAAGTCATGTTATCTCCACTCCAAATATTTTGCCTTGAGTTGGAAAACTCTTTGAATGTTCAGAAATTCAAAAATGCATAGAAATCATGATGAAAAATAATGATCCTATTAACATTCCAAATCTGAAATTTTGGGATGTTACAAATCTACCACCCTTAAAATGAATCTCGTCCTCGAGATTCGAAGACGCTAGAAAGAAAATGCTGGGTTTGGGATCTCCTTGAATATCCATTGTTTGTCCGAGAGTGTGGAGTACTACCACCCTTAGAATAAGAGTCACCGGTCTTAAAAAATCTTACTCCTTCGAGGAAATCCTTCAGTCATATGTCTTACACTGCTTTGAAATTCTGAATCCCTTATCAAAGGAACAAGCTTCCATAAACTAAAACTTCATGGCTCACAAGTCTTGCGCCAATACTAAACAAATATTGATGCTCTCATGGTGGTCATCAAGAAAGGTTCCTACAAGAAAGATTATTGGTTTATTGTCACCGTACAAACTACTATTGGCAACGGGTGCCTCTTACAAGGGTCAAATATCATACCATTCTAAGGTTCAGGCTTGACAACGTCGTCACTCTACTATAGGTAAGTCACTCTAGATTACAATCCCATATAACAAAAGCGAATAATAAGAGTAAGTCGGCATGGTGATCAATCCATTCCGCACTCAAATCATTACCTTGTATATGGTCTAGAAAATCTCGCATTCTAACACTCGGGCATCCTCACAAATATTGCAGACACTTCTCTTGTTCACGAACTAGGTTCGGATAAATCCGTTGGTTTTGCATGCCAAACAAAACATCTATCGTTCCTGTCAACTCTCAGGTTTTCGTCAACTGCTATAAAACATATGATGATGAATTGTAGCCTCCTCCAGGTTTCTTCCTTCAGCAAGATTGTGCTTGCTTCTCATCGGATCCTGACGCATGTGGTCAAATTGAACTCATCACTGGGTTGTAGCATATATTAGGATATAGAGAGAATAAAGACCTAAGGGGAAAACTCTACCCGTATGCAAGCGACAAACTCCAGATCAAACAAATTACACAAGTCACAACACACAAGAAAAACCTACAAGTAAGGTCATATCCACAAGAGATATGATCTCATCATACTACCGCAAATTGTTTATCGGACTCAACTTAGTAGTGGTGGTCTGCAACTAAAACTCCTCACAGTATTCTAATATAAGTAAAGGGTCATCTACATTTGAAAAGAGAAGATATGAGTATAAGAGTGAGGACTAACAAGTAGACAGAAAGTTTGAAAGCAAGTTTTTCACTCCTATGGCTTCTCTGATCTATTTTCTAGGGTCACGACCTACAGTCAACACACTGCTCTGATACCATTTGTAACGACCTGAATCTGATAAGATTCGATGTCTCTGTGCCTATCGTGCTAGTCCCTAGATCGATTCGCTAGCACACACAGTACATATGAATATCAAATAACAAGTGCATCATTTACTATAACGTATGATCCAGAATTCATAAGGTATTACAAACTGAGTAGCACATAGCTAGCTTTATTCAATAATAACAGCAGAAATGTAGCATAAGCAAACGATGAGTCCCATCACTGCCCACTGGCGAAAAATGTTGAGTGAAGACTCGCGACCCTACTGTATCTCACCGATCATCTGAAAATCCTGCAACATGATAAGTTGCAGCCACAAGGGTCAATACATTGAATGTATTGGCAAATCACACAATAATGATATAGCAAACCTACATCTACATGCAAGGTATGCCAAACAGAACACTCAAGTTGGCTTGGCATAAAGCTAACTTCACCTACCTCCACTAACAAGTCAAAGTTTACACAAGCACAATTGTCACACGACGAACTAGAGTACATCCAAATTACCCACACGGGAAACCCTCGGAATCAGAAGATGGAAATAAAAAAAAAGATCTTCAAGAAGTCTCAAGTGCGCTCAGTCGTGGTGCATTCTCTAGGGACAATAGAGCGCTCACCCATCAACGCATTCACCTGATTTAAGCCTCGAAAACCTCAAGTGCGCTCACACTACTAGAAATATGTCAACTAGTGACCTTCTGTCAGTGACCCTGGAAGAATTGGTCATAGATCTATGACCATTTAAGACCAATTGGTCAAAAGCTGTTCGGGGGGCTCCAAACCCTAAACTATAACGACCATTTTGGTCAGAAAAGTCGTAATTTCCTTACACAAAATGGTCATAAAGCAGATAGCACTGGTTCGCTGCCTTAACCTTGTCATGACCAATATAGATGGTCATAACCTTGTAAATTGTAGTGGGTTGCTATGACTAGGCGCCACCTCATCAGTTTTGCCTATGTTTCATGTCCATGTGGCAGTTTTTGCCCTAGGTTGTGAAGCAACCTATATTTCTGTCATTACCAAAATTCCCAAAAAAATCTCATAAATTCTTTGGGGCATATCTTCGTCAAATATGTAAAAAACCTTCCTTGCCTAGTTCAAAAATATTCATTTTCTTATTCTGTTCAGAACAACACTTTGTGAAGGAAGTACCACTTTGGGTCCAAATAGTATCCATTTTCTACGGCACTTTCCTATGCCCAAATAACCATCCTCCACCAAATGCCAGCTCAATCCATTCATTATTTTGAGCCCAGCTTCAACATTCATATTTATGTCCAGTGTGGTACTTTGCAAAGCAAGTACCACCTAGGCTCCTCCTTTTGAGCTGAAAATTTGTGAAGACGGTCTTCTTAGTAACTAATCGTCCTCAGCCAAAACTCATGCCCATTAGCAATGTACATTTCCCGTACAGCTAATCAAACACTTGGCTGCTAATTCATATTTGAGCATCGATCGGTCTCCTCGTGAGAATCTTATGTTGTAATTTTCTTCCTAGCACCTACCTGGGGAGTGCCCAACCCACTAGACATGCCTAGGCCGCCCAGAACACATGGCAACGCCACGGTCACGCGGTGACCACGCGGCGGGCATGCGAGTTTACGCGCTCTAGAGTTGGGGCCCTCGGCCACCGCCCAAACCTCGACGTATTGCCACCAAACCATGTATTTACGATTAAATAGGTCCTTATGTAACTAGAAATGATTTTTGAAAAAAATAAATAGCAAACTATGAGGCAGCTGTAGTTCAAATTTGACCCGCTTCCAACTGAATCGGCGGAAATTTGTCTTTTTCATGAGAGGTGGATCAAAACTTTTTACACCCAAACATTTTGTCAATTGTGCATTAAATATGTCCTAGTATTTTTAAAAATTGATTTGGTCCAATTTTGCAACAATTATTTGGTAGTTCCTTCACAATAAAACCTCATTTCGGGCACTCGAAAAATGGAAAATGGTTTTTTCGTCCAAAGAAAATGAAAACTTCCTTAGGCAACATTGTTTGCCATTCCAATATGCACCCTTGTGCACAATATGAGATCATTTGAACAAACTATGCCATGAATGTGGCCATAAGATTGATCATTTGGCTTGAAAGTCACTGATCTCCACACGTGATAGCTCGTTTGTGAGAACACTTTTTTAAAATAATTGCCGTATTACAAGTTTGTTATTTTTCGTGGGAACTTGTCCACATATGATGACACAATGCGAAGGTTTCCCAATTTTTTGTTTTTTTGAATTTTTTATGCTCATTTCAAAATGCGGTCAAAACGGCAGGAATGACCGTTCCTAGCTAGTGGTTGAATCTTGGAATTTTTTTGGTGTTTCTCTGATTAAATAGATACTTATGTACCTAGAAATGATTTTTGGAAAAAATAAATAGCAATCTATGTGGCAGATGCAGTTCAAATTTGACCCGCTTCCACCTGAATCGGCGGAAATTTGTCTTTTTCACGAGAGGTGGATCAAAACTTTTTACACCCAACCATTTGGTCAATTGTGCATTAAATATGGCCTAGTATTTTAGAAAAATGATTTGGTCCAATTTTGCAACAATTATTTGGGAGGTCCTTCACAAAAAAACCTCCTTTCGGGCACTCGAAAAATGGAAAATTGTTTTTTCGTCCAAAGAAGATGAAAACTTCCTTAGGCAACATTGTTTTCCATTCCAATATGCACCCTTGTTCACAATATGAGATCATTTGAACAAACTATGCCATGAATGTGGCCATAAGATTGATCATTTGGCTTGAAAGCCATTGATCTCCACACGTGATAGCTCGTTTCTCAGAACACTTTTTTAAAATAATTGCCGTATTACAAGTTTGTTATTTTTCCTGGGAACTTGGCCACATATGATGACACAATGCGAAGGTTTCCCAATTTTTTGGTTTTTTTTTTGAATTTTTTATGCCCATTTCAAAATGCGGTCAAAACGGCGGGAATGACCGTTCCTAGCTAGTGGTTGAATCTTGGAATTTTTTTGGCGTTTCTCTGATTAAATAGATACTTAATGTACCTAGAAATGATTTTTGGAAAAATAAATAGCAAACTATGAGGCAACTGCAGTTCAAATTTGACCCGCTTCCAACTGAATCGGCGGAAATTTGTCTTTTTCACGAGAGGTGGATCAAAACTTTTTACACCCAACCATTTGGTCAATTGTGCATTAAATATGGCCTAGTATTTTATAAAAATGATTTGGTCCAATTTCGCAACAATTATTTGGGAGGTCCTTCACAAAAAAACCTCCTTTCGGGCACTCAAAAAATGGAAAATGGTTGTTTCGTCCAAAGAAAATGAAAACTTCCTTAGGCAACATTGTTTGCCATTCCAATATGCACCCTTGTGCACAATATGAGATCATTTGAACAAACTATGCCATGAATGTGGCCATAAGATTGATCATTTGGCTTGAAAGCCATTGATCTCCACACGTGATAGCTCGTTTTTGAGAACACTTTTTTAAAATAATTATCGTATTACAAGTTTGTTATTTTTCCTGGGAACTTGGCCACATATGATGACACAATGCGAAGGTTTCCCAATTTTTTGATTTTTTTTGAATTTTTTATGCTCGTTTCAAAATGCGCTCAAAACGGCGGGAATGACCGTTCCTAGCTAGTGGTTGAATCTTGGAATTTTTTGGCATTTCTCTGATTAAATAGATACTTATGTACCTAGAAATGATTTTTGGAAAAAATAAATAGCAAACTATGAGGCAGCTGCAGTTCAAATTTGACCCGCTTCCAATTGAATCGGCGGAAATTTGTCTTTTTCACGAGAGGTGGATCAAAACTTCTCACACCCAACCATTTGGTCAATTGTGCATTAAATATGTCCTAGTATTTTAGAAAATTGATTTGGTACAATTTTGCAACAAATATTTGGTAGGTCCTTCACAAAAAAGCTCATTTCGGACACTCAAAAAATGGAAAATGTTTTTTTTGCCAAAAAAACTCATTTCTCATGACATATTTTTAAAGATATTTATCTTATTTCATGTTTATTACTTTTCCTGAAAAGTTATTCACATTTGGTGACACAATGACAAGGTTTTTCATTTTCTTTTTGAATTTTCTGAGGTCATAAAATAGCTGATATGATTTTAACACGCTATTTTTAGTCAACTACGACCAATTTAAATGGTCATAACATGGTACTGCATTCTGATTGGTCCGTGGACGTCTCACGCCGATCGTGCATGGAACACCGTCGGATCCTCGCGGATCCAACGGCAGTCCTCGGCCCACCACACCAACCCCGAGCCCACCTAAGCTCTACTCGTGGACGTTTTCCTTTCTTTCTCTGCCCCTCGCTGTTGGGGAACGTAGCAGAAATTTAAAATTTTCTACGCATCACCAAGATCAATCTATGGATTAACTAGCAACGAGAGAGAGGGGAGTGCATCTTCATACCCTTGAAGATCGCGATGCGGAAGCGTTACAAGAACGCGGTTGATGGAGTCGTACTCGCGGCGATTCAAATCACGGAAGATCCGATCTAGCGCCGAACGGACGGCGCCTCCGCGTTCCACACACGTACAGCCCGGGGACGTCTCCTCCTTCTTGATCCAGCAAGGGGAGAGGAGAAGTTGAGGGAGAACTCCAGCAGCACGACGGCGTGGTGGAAATGGAGCTCGTGGTTCTCCGGCAGAGCTTCGCTAAGCACTACGGAGGAGGAGAAGGAGTTGGAGGAGGAGAGGGCTGCGCCAGGGATGAGGTGTGGCTGCCCTCCCACCCCTCCACTATATATAGGGGCAAGGGGAGAGGGGGAGGCGCCCTAGGGTTTCCCCTAGGGGGCGGCGGCCAAGCAGATTGGATCTCCCTAGGGAAAATCCTAGGGAGACTTGCCCCCCAAGCCAAGCAGGTGGAGGCTTGCCTCCCAAGCCAGGTGGAGGCGCCCCACGTCCCCAAGTAACGTGGGAAAGGGTGTGGGGGGCGCACCACCCCTTAGTGGGCTGGTTTGCCCCTTCCCCTTTGGCCCATGAGGCCCTCCAACACTAGTCGGGGCTCCCGAAACACCTTTCGGTCATGCTGGCCATAGCCTGGTACCCCCGGAACACTTCCAAACTCCAATACCCTTCGTCCAATATATCGATCTTCATCGCCGGACCATTCCGGAACTCCTTGTGATGTCCGGGATCTCATCCGGGACTCCGAACAACCTTCAGTAACCACATACTATTTCCCATAACAACTCTAGCGTCACCGAACCTTAAGTGTGTAGACCCTACGGGTTCGGGAACCATGCAGACATGACCGAGACACCTCTCCGGCCAATAACCAATAGCGGGATCTGGATACCCATATTGGCTCCCACATGTTCCACGATGATCTCATCGGATGAACCACGATGTCGGGGATTCAATCAATCCCGTATAGAATTCCCTTTGTCTATTGTTATGTTACTTGCCCGAGAATGGATCGTCGGTATCCCAATACCTCGTTCAATCTCATTACCGGCAAGTCTCTTTACTCGTTCCGTAACGCATGATCCCATTGCTAACTCATTAGTCACATTGAGCTCATTATGATGATGCATTACCGAGTGGGCCCAGAGATACCTCTCCGTCATACGGAGTGACAAATCCCAGTCTCAATTCGTGCCAACCCAACAGACACTTTCGGAGATACCTGTAGTGCACCTTTATAGTCACCGAGTTACGTTGTGACGTTTGATACACCCAAAGCATTCCTACGGTATCTGGGAGTTGCACAATCTCATGGTCTAAGGAAATGATACTTGACATTAGAAAAGCTCTAGCAAACGAACTACACGATCTTGTGCTATGCTTAGGATTGGGTCTTGTCCATCACATCATTCTCCAAATGATGTGATCCTGTTATCAATGACATCCAATGTCCATGGTCAGGAAACCATAAGCATCTATTGATCAACGAGCTAGTCAACTAGAGGCTTACTAGGGACATGTTGTGGTCTATGTATTCACACATGTATTACGGTTTCCAGTTAATACAATTATAGCATGAATAATAGACAATTATCATGAACAAGGAAATATAATAATAACCATTTTATTATTGCCTCTAGGGCATATTTCCAACAGTCTCCCACTTGCACTAGAGTCAATATCTAGTTCACATCACTATGTGATTGTAATGAATCCAACACCCATGGGGTTTGTTCATATCTCGCTTGTGAGAGAGGTTACTAGTCAACGGGTCTGAACCTTTCAGATCCGTGTGTGCTTTACAAATCTCTATGTCATCTTGTAGATGCAGCTACCACACGCTACTTGGAGCTATTCCAAATAACTGCTCTACTATACGAATCCGGTTTACTACTCAGAGTCATCCAGATAGTGTCAAAGTTTGTATCGATGCAACCCTTTACGACGAACTCTTTCACCACCTCCATAATCGAGAAAATTCCTTAGTCCACTAGTTACTAAGGATAAGTTCGACCGCTATCATGTGATCCATTCCTGGATCACTCTTGTACCCCTTGACTGACTCATGGCAAGGTACACTTCAGGTGCGGTACACAGCATAGCATACTGTAGAGCCTACGTCTAAAGCATAGGGGACGACCTTCGTCCTTTCTCTCTCTTCTGCCATGGTTAGGTCTTGAGCCTTACTCAATACTCACACCTTGTAACACAGCCAAGAAGTCCTTCTTTGCTGATCTATTTTGAACTCCTTCAAAATCCTGTCACGGTATGCATTCATTTGAAAGTATACTGTAGAGCCTACGTCTAAAGCATAGGGGACGACCTTCGTCCTTTCTCTCTCTTCTGCCATGGTCAGGTCTTGAGTCTTACTCAATACTCACACCTTGTAACACAACCAAGAACTCCTTCTTTGCTGATCTATTTTGAACTCCTTCAAAATCCTGTCACGGTATGCATTCATTTGAAAGTACTATTAAGCATTTTCGATCTATCCTTATAGATCTTGATGCTCAATGTTCAAGTAGCTTAATTTAGGTTTTGCATTGAAAAACACTTTTCAAATAACCCTGTATGTTTTCCAGAAATTCTACATCATTTCTGATCAACAATATGTCAACAACATATACTCATCAGAAATTCTATAGTGCTCCCACTCACTTCTTTGGAAATACAAGTTTCTCATAAACTTTGTATAAACCCAAAATCTTTGATCATCTCATCAAAGCGTACATTCCAGCTCCGAGATGCTTACTCCAATCCTTAGAAGGATTGCTGGAGCTTTGCATACTTGTTAGCATCTTTCAGGATTGACAAAACCTTCTGGTTGTATCACATACAACCTTTCCTCAAGAAAATCATCGAGGAAACAATGTTTTGACATCCTATCTGCAAGATTTCATAAATAATGCAGTAACTGCTAATATAATTCCAACAGACTCTTAGCATCGCTACGAGTGAGAAAGTCTCATCGCAGTCAACTCCTTGAACTCGTCGAAAAACATCTTAACGACAAGTTGAGCTTTCTTAATGGTGATACTTACCATCATTGTCTGTCTTCCCTTTTAAAATCCATGTGTACCCAACAGCCTTACGACCATCAAGTAGTTCTTTCAAAGTCTATACTTTGTTTTCATACATGGATCCTCTCGGTTTTATGGCCTCAAGCCATTCGTCGGAATCCAGGCCCACCATCACTTCTCCATAGCTCGTAGGTTCATTGTTGTCTAGCAACATGACTTCCAAGACAGGATTACGCACCACTCTGAAGTAGTATGCATCCTTGTCGTCCTACGAGGTTTGGTAGTGACTTGATCCGAAGTTTCATGATCACTATCATAAGCTTCCACTTCAATTGGTGTAGGTGCCACAGGAACAACTTCCTATGCCCTGCTACACACTAGTTGAAGTCATGGTTCAATAACCTCATCAAGTCTCCACCATCCTCCCACTCAATTCTTTCGAGAGAAACTTTTCCTCGAGAAAGGACCTGTTTCTAGAAACAATCACTTTTGCTTCCGGATCTGAAATAGGAGGTATACCCAACTGTTTTGGGTATTCTATGAAGATGCATTTATCCGCTTTGGGTTCGAGCTTATCAGCCTGAAACTTTTTTCACATAAGCATCGCAGCCCCAAACTTTTAAGAAACGACAGCTTAGGTTTCTCTAAACCATAGTTCATACGGTGTCGTCTCAACGGAATTGCGTGTTGCCCTATTTAAAGTGAATGCAGTTTTCTCTAATGCCTAACCCATGAACGATAGTGGTAATTCGATAAGAGACATCATGGCATGCACCATATCCAATAGGGTGCAGTTATGATGTTCGGACACACCATCACACTATGCTGTTCCATGCGGTATTAGTCGTGAAACAATTTCCACAATGTCTTAATTGTGTGCCAAACTCGTAACTCACATATTCATCTCTATGATCATATCATAGACATTTTATCCTCTTGTCACGACGATCTTCAACTTCACTCTGAAATTACTTGAACCTTTCAATAATTCAGACTTGTGTTTCATCAAGTAAATATTCTCAGCATCTACTCAAATCATCTGTGAAGTAAGAACATAATGATATCCACTGCGTGCCTCAGCACTCATTGGACTGCACACATCAAATGTATTCCTTCCAACAAGTTGCTCTCTTGTTCCATCTCACTGAAAACGAGGCCTTTCAGTCATCTTGCCCATGTGGTATGATTTGCATGTCTCATGTGATTCAAAATCAAGTGAGTCCAAATGATCCATCTGCATGGAGTTTCTTCATGCGTATAAACCAATAGACATGGTCCGCATGTCTCAAACTTTTCAAAAACGAGTGAGTCCAAAGATCCATCAACATGGAGCTTCTTCATGTGTTTTATCCCAATATGACTCAAATAGCAGTGCCACAAGTATGTGGTACTATCATTACTATCTTATATCTTTTGGCATGAACATGTGTATCACTACGATCGAGATTCAATAAACCATTCATTTTAGGTGCAAGACCATTGAAGGTATTATTCAAATAAAAAGAGTAACCATTATTCTCCTTAAATGAATAACCGTATTGCGATAAACATAATCCAATCATGTCTATGCTCAACGCAAAAACCAAATAACAATTATTTAGGTTTAACACCAATCTCGATGGTAGAGAGAGCATGCGATGCTTGATCACATCAACCTTGGAAACACTTCCAACACATATCGTCATCTCATCTTTAGCTAGTCTCCGTTTATTCCGCAGCTTTTATTTCGAGTTACCAACACTTAGCAACCGAACCGGTATCTAATACCCTGGTGCTACTAGGAGTACTAGTAAACTACACATTAATATAATGTATATCCAATATACTCCTGTCGACCTTGCCTACCCTCTCATCTACCAAGTATCTAGGGTAGTTCTGCTTCAGTGACCGTTCCCCTCATTACAGAAGCACTTAGTCTCGGGTTTGGGTTCAACCTTGGGTTTCTTCACTAGAGCAGTAACTGATTTGCCGTTTCATGAAGTATCCCTTCTTTCCCTTGCCCTTCTTGAAACTAGTGGTTTTACTAACCATCAACAATTGATGCTCCTACTTGATTTCTACTTTCGTGGTGTCAAACATCGCGAGTTGCTCAAGGATCATCATGTCTATCCCTGATATGTTATAGTTCATCACGAAGTTCTAATAGCTTGGTGGCAGTGACTATGGAGAACCATCACTATCTCATCTAGAAGATTAACTCCCACTCGATTCAAGCGATTGTAGTACTCAGACAATCTGAGCACATGCTCAACGATTGAGCTTTTCTCCCTTAGTTTGCAGGCTTAAGAAACTTGTTAGAGGTCTCATACCTCTTGACGTGGGCACTTGTCTGAAACCCCAATTTCAGTCTTTGGAACATCTCATATGTTCTGCGACGTTTCAAAAGCGTCTTTGGCGCCTCAATTCTAAACCGTTAGCATTACGCACTAAACTATCACGTAGTCATCAAAACGTGTATGTCAGATGTTCGCAACATCCACAACCACGCTCGAGGTTCAGCACACCGAGCGGTGCATTAAGGACATAAGCCTCCTGTGCAGCAATGAGGACAATCCTCAGTTTACGGACCCAGTCCGCATAATTGCTACTATCAACTTTCAACTAAATTTTCTCTAGGAACATATCTTAGTAGAACTAAAGCGTAAGCTACGACATAATTTGCAAAGACCTTTTGACTATGTTCATGATAATTAAGTTCATCTAATCAAATTATTTAAGGAACTCCCACTCAGATAGACATCCCTCTAGTCATCTAAGTGATACATGATCCGAGTCAACTAGGCCGTGTCCGATCATCACGTGAGACGGACTAGTCATCATCGGTGAACATCTCCATGTTGATCGTATCTACTATACGACTCATGTTCGACCTTTCGGTCTCTTGTGTTCCGAGGCCATGTCTGTAAATGCTAGGCTCGTCAAGTCAACCTAAGTGTTTCGCATGTGTAAATCTGGCTTACACCCGTTGTACGCGAACGTTAGAATCTATCACACCCGATCATCACGTGGTGCTTCGAAACAACGAACCTTCGCAACGGTGCACGGTTTGGGGGAACACATCTCTTGAAATTTTAGTGAGGGATCATCTTATTTATGCTACCGTTGTTCTAAGCAAATAAGATGTAAACATGACAAACATCACATGCAAATCATAAAGTGACATGATATGGCCAATATCATCTTGCGCCTTTTGATCTCCATCTTCGAGGCGCGGCATGATCACCTTCGTCACCGGCATCTCCATCATCATGATCTCCATCTTCGTGTCTTCATGAAGTTGTCTCGCCAACTATTACTTCTACTACTATGGCTAACGATTAGCAATAAAGTAAAGTAATTACATGGCGTTTGCATTGACACGCAGGTCATACAATAAATTAAGACAACTCATATGGCTCCTGCCGGTTGTCATACTCATCGACATGCAAGTCGTGATTCCTATTACAAGAACATGATCAATCTCATACATCACATATATCATTCATCACATCCTTTTGGCCATATCACATCACATAGCATAGCCTGCAAAAACAAGTTAGACGTCCTCTAATTGTTGTTGCATGTTTTACGTGGCTGCTATGGTTTCTAGCAAGAACGTTTCTTACCTATGCAAAAGCCACAACGGTGATATGCCAATTGCTATTTACCCTTCATAAGGACCCTTTTCATCGAATCTGATCCAACTAAAGTGGGAGAGACAGACACCCGCTAGCCACCTTATGCATCAAGTGCATGTCAGTCGGTTGAACCTGTCTCACGTAAGAGTACGTGTAAGGTCGGTCCGGGCCGCTTCATCCCACAATGCCGCCGAATCAAGATAAGACTAGTAACGGTAAGAAAATTGAAGAAATCATCGCCCACAACTACTTTGTGTTCTACTCGTGCATAGAATCTACACATAGACCTAGCTCATGATGCCACTGTTGGGGAACGTAGCAGAAATTCAAAATTTTCTACGCATCACCAAGATCAATCTATGGATTAACTAGCAACGAGAGAGAGGGGAGTGCATCTGCATACCCTTGAAGATCGCGATGCGGAAGCGTTACAAGAACGCGGTTGATGGAGTCGTACTCGCGGCGATTCAAATCGCGGAAGATCCGATCTAGCGCCGAACGGACGGCGCCTCCGCATTCAACACACGTACAGCCCGGGGACGTCTCCTGCTTTTTGATCCAGCAAGGGGAGAGGAGAAGTTGAGGGAGAACTCCAGTAGCACGACGGCGTGGTGGCAATGGAGCTCGTGGTTCTCCGGAAGAGCTTCGCTAAGCACTACGGAGGAGGAGAAGGAGTTGGAGGAGGAGAGGGCTGCGCCAGGGATGAGGTGTGGCTGCCCTCCCACCCCTCCACTATATATAGGGGCAAGGGGAGAGGGGGAGGCGCCCTAGGGTTTCCCCTAGGGGGCGGCGGCCAAACAGATTGGATCTCCCTAGGGAAAATCCTAGGGAGACTTGCCCCCCAAGCCAAGCAGGTGGAGGCTTGCCTCCCAAGCCAGGTGGAGGCGCCCCACGTCCCCAAGTAACGTGGGAAAGGGTGTGGGGGACGCACCACCCCTTAGTGGGCTGGTTTGCCCCTTCCCCTTTGGCCCATGAGGCCCTCCAGCACTTGCCGGGGCTCCCGAAACACCTTTCGGTCATGCTGGCCATAGCATGGTACCCCTGGAGCACTTCCGGACTCCAATACCCTTCGTCCAATATATCAATCTTCACCGCCGAACCATTCCGGAACTCTTTGTGATGTCCGGGATCTCATCCGGGACTCCGAACAACCTTCGGTAACCACATACTATTTCCCATAACAACTCTAGCGTCACCGAACCTTAAGTGTGTAGACCCTACAGGTTCGGTAACCATGCAGACATGACCGAGACACCTCTCCGGCCAATAACCAATAGCAGGATCTGGATACCCATATTGGCTCCCACATGTTCCACGATGATCTCATCGGATGAACCACGATGTCGGGGATTCAATCAATCCCGTATACAATTCCCTTTGTCTATCGGTATGTTACTTGCCCGAGAATCGATCGTCGGTATCCCAATACCTAGTTCAATCTCGTTACCGGCAAGTCTCTTTACTCGTTCCGTAACGCATGATCCCGTGGCTAACTCATTAGTCACATTGATCTCATTATGATGATGCATTACCGAGTGGGCCCAGAGATACCTCTCCGTCATACGGAGTGACAAATCCCAGTCTCAATTCGTGCCAACCCAACAGACACTTTCGGAGATACCTGTAGTGCACCTTTATAGTCACCCAGTTACGTTGTGACGTTTGATACACCCAAAGCATTCCTACGATATCTGGGAGTTGCACAATCTCATGGTCTAAGGAAATGATACTTGACATTAGAAAAGCTCTGGCAAACGAACTACACGATCTTGTGCTATGCTTAGGATTGGGTCTTGTCCATCACATCATTCTCCTAATGATGTGATCCCGTTATCAATGACATCCAATGTCCATGGTCAGGAAACCATAACCATCTATTGATCAACGAGCTAGTCAACTAGAGGCTTACTAGGGACATGTTGTGGTCTATGTATTCACACATGTATTAGGGTTTCCAGTTAATACAATTATAGCATGAACAATAGACAATTATCATGAAGAAGGAAATACAATAATAACCATTTTATTATTGCCTCTAGGGCATATTTCCAACACTCGCTCCCTCGCAATCCCTCGCCCGAAACCCTTGCCGCCGCCACCTACGCCTCTTGTTCCGGCGTGTTCCGACGGGCCTCGCCGGCGCGCAGCCCAGATCCGAGCTCCCCTGCCTCCGCTCTTCCCTCCCCTCCGACCAGATCCACCTCTCGCGGCCCCGGTAGCTCATCCCCAACCCCTTCCCACGGCTAGGGTTTCGAGGGTGGCATTCCCACCAATTTCGGCGTGGCAGCGGCGACTGTGCTCCGCCCTCTTCGACGCCCACCAACCTAGCCGCATGGCACGGCCATGGCCATGGCGGCGGCCAGATCCACCCCCTCCCTCATCTCCTCGCCGCCGCCACCTCGTCCCCGTCCTGCAATGGTGCGTCCCGCCACCACCTCCTTCCTCGATGCGTCCCGCAGCGACGCCCATCGCGTCCCGCAGATGCCGTCCCCAATCCCCACCGCGTTCCCCAATCCCCACCCCCAACCAAAATCTTCCCCATCTCCCCCGGCCCGTTCTCCTCCCGTCCGCATCCCCTTCCCCACCCCCGATCCCAGATCGCACCGCGCGCCGCCCCTGACCGCCGCCGGAACCCCACCTCGCCGCCGACGAGGCCCGACCCCCCGGAGGCCCAGCCAAGATGGTGCTCGCGCAGCTGGGCGGGAGCATCTCCCACGCGCTCGCGCAGATGAGCAACGCCGCGGTGATCGACGAGAAGGTGCTCGGGGAGTGCCTCAACGAGATCTCCCGCACGCTCCTACAGTCCGACGTCCGGAAGATCATCAACCTCGAGACCCTCGCCATCGGCACCAACAAGCGGCGCATCATACAGCAGGTCCTGCCCGCTCCACCTCCCTCAATTCATTTCCTGCGCTATTCGATCTAGGGACGTGCGTGCCAGGGGGATTGGTCGGTTGGAGGCTGATGCCCTTGTGTTTTTCCTGCTGCAGGTCGTCTTGACGGAGCTCTGCAACATGCTGGATCCAGGGTAGCCGGTCTTCACCCCCAAGAAGGGCAAGCCCAACGTCGTTATGTTCGTCGGATTGCAGGGCCAATCTGACTCACCAACCAACCTCGCCCGCTTGCTCTGTTTATTGTTCTACACCTATTACTGAATGTATATATGTACCACTCTGTGTGTAGCATTTTTCTAACTGTACAATAGCACTCACTCCTCTATTGTCACATAATAGATTAGCCTTGATTTCATCTAGTTTGGATCAAAACAGAACCAATGATTAATACTAGATGATTGTTACTATACATTTGGTTACAGATTTATTTGAACTAGTTTGATTCCCTGCTGATCTACATCTTTTACTTACTCACATGCTTGACTGAATTTTCTAATGCTGTTACTCTAGTGGTGAACGAGATAGGCATTCTATTGCTTGTTTCCTTGCTTCCACAAATTAAAACTCAGTAATCTTGTTAACTGCTACCGCTGTCATGAACCACACATCTGAGATGAACTTGACATTGATTTGCTCGTGTGTCAAGTATGGATAGACTTTGCTATTCACCAGTATTCAGGCGGTTGAAGTGTGCGTGTTGCTGCGGCTGTTAGGATGTCGTTGGGTTGTTATCACTAGTACTAGTCCTATCAAATTGCCTGTGAGTAGCTCATTACCATGCTATCCAGGGGATATTCATTTATGTGCCTGTGAATTCGTTCTTGGTGTGTATGTATGTATATGTGCTAGCAACATGAGTAGGAATTAGCATCATGCTCGGCCTGGATGAATTGCATGCATACATTGATCCAGGGAGAAGTGTATGGCTGATACAATCCTCTTTTTCACAAAGCTATTATACACTTTGGGAAATACAGTAATTTGTTCTTTACTAAATGCACTGCAAGTATGGATGCTGATGCATGCATGCATCTAGGGTGAGTCGTACCCAGTTGTTCTTTATGCATCTCCAGTCGTACCTAGTATTGTTTTAATGGAATCAGTACAATTTCTGTGTACATTGGGATTGCTCTGCTTGCTTCATATTATGGTGTAAATGTCTTGCTAGCTTATTGTGGCAGCCGGCTGTGATGATAAACACTTTCAACAAACATGCCAGTTCTGCTTTTGAAAATTCATGACTGGAAAACCTGTTATACAAGATCTGTTTAGTACTCATGTATTATGGCCGTGGTTTATTTAGTATGTGCTTGCTGTGCCTTGTGTATTGGTGCCTAATTAGCTTCTGTTAGGGGATAATCTACTGTTTATAGCAAGATTTTACTCTTGTTTCGTGGAATAGATGGTTCATGTGTACTGCGATGTACTAGTTGAGCTCTGCTGGCTGTACTAGTCGAACTCTGCTCCTTCTAACTCATATCAATTTTGCTCCTGCTGCTGTACAAGTGATGCTTGTGTGATTGTTGATGGACATGAACTAGCAAACTTTGTTGTTTTGCAACTGAATGAACGCAACTTCAGTTTGTATGTCACCCAGCTTGCTGCTACGGTGGCTGTCGATGCCGGCAAGCCTGCAACATCTCCGATGAGCTGCAGGACCTGGACACCTTAGGTATGCCCTGCTCCTCCTACTTCCACCCTCATCTCATGTGCGCCAAGTCCATCTCTCTCATGTGCATGTAGATCATGATGTACCAGAACCCTGCAACAGAACTACTGATGTAATATGCAAAGAACAAATTGAAACCATGTTCTATATCCTGACTTGTTATTTTCTTCTCTAGCAAATTGTAGACATGAATCTCTAGTTGACCTATTGTTTCATAGACATATATCTGCATTTCTGCTGCTTTATCATACATTCAATCCATAAATCTGCATTTCTGTGAAATTTTGTTAAATATATATTTTCCAGATAGTCTATACACTAAACCTGGAGGTTTGAATATCTACTCCAGGAATGAAAATGCTACTCTAATGACTTTGTGTTCACCCTTTTACAGGAGCTCCAGGCCTAGGAAATTTCAAGTTTGAAGTGGCGTGTTCTGATAGTCCAGAAAAGTGAAGAAGTCTCGAGTGTATTTTTAGTAGGAGTTATATGTTCTGATAGTATCACATGTAATGGTGAAATGAATTATGTAAAGATTGTGCTATTAGCCAAAATTGGCATGAGGTTTGATAATTCTCATTTGTTTGCTGTTGTGACTGAAATAATTGTGTGGAAATTGAAACATTGGCTGTCTTTCATTAGAACCTGACAAGTGGGACCTAATAGTATTTGGCATATAAAAAGGCCATTTTCCAAATAATATTCACAGGAAAAAAACCTAAAAACTAAGGAAATGGACTATAAAAAGGCCGAGCCCCAATTGAGAAATAGATGCGGCCCAAAAAAGAAACCAAAAAAGGATCACAACCCTGGAAATAAAAAGGCTGCAACGTTGGGCTTGGCCCATGTAGCCGACCAAAAATTCACCTGAAAAAACAATAAATAGGCTGAATTGTTGGGCTCGGCCCATGTAAAACACTGAACTGGACCGGGCTGATTCTTATCCACGTCAGCTTGCCACGCTGGATCCTACGTGGTCTGGGGAGGCTGCTAGTGACCAAAATTTTGGTCGAAAAACCAACGACCTTTTACAGAAGGTCGTTAATTTCAGTTTATGACCGCCAGCTTTTGACCTTCTGTTTTTGGTCAAAAAAAGGTCGCAAATGAAAAACTATGACCTTTCAGCGGCCAATAGTGAGGGTCACAAGTTGACATATTTCTTGTAGTGTCAGCCATGGCGTATTCTCTAGGGACAATAGAGCGCTCAGCCGTTGACGCATTCACATGAGAAAAAGTCTCAAGCCTACATGATGTGGAGCATCCCACGTTCATCCCCATGTACACTCCGACTACTCTCCAAGCCCCAAGAGGACATATGACGAGACCTCGAATATACGCCATTGGACACAAGGTGAACTCGCTCCTCTCCGAACCTTCACTTTCTACATGTGAGACATGGCTACTACCGCCAACGTGTGTGTTATGCATGATCAGGTACTTAGAGGAAAGCCACGGAGCCACCACACCCAACGGATGAGCTAGCGAGGACGCCAAGTACAAGGACCAAGAGAAGAAGCTGCCTGAAGTCTACAGCCTCCGGACGACCGGACCTCGCCGGACGTCCGACACCTGGTGCTTCCACCAGCTTGAAGAGTCAGCCCGCGAATGCTACAGCAGCCGGACGACCGACGCGGACCGGACGTCCGACACCTTCCAGGCCCCGGGTGACCAAGCGCCACCGGACGACCGGTGCCGCTGTTAGGACCCCGATTCTAGGTCACACCGATCTAGCCTGTAACACCTCATATCACTTTGCGGCCTCACACACGGTATTCCCACGGGTGTCGCCTTACCATGGCCCGGGACCGTTTGCGCCTTTTGGCTCACGTATATGATAGTGTCGCTAGCATCCATATGACAGAGAACCCGGGCCGACATGGCTAGTCGTGAACCCAAAGCGGCGCTAACTTACAGGGACAGGCATACATGAATCAACATCGAGCATGTCGGTCAGCAGCGTGTGAATCCGGGCTGTAGCACTGGGCTAACAGGACTCCGGGAACCCGGGCTGTAGCAGGCTAGGCAGGACTCCGGATGTCACCGCGTGACATTTCCCCGAAGTGACAGACACAGGAACGAAGTGAAACACATGCCGGCCAGTCTGAGTGTTCTGGAGCAGTAGTGCTGGGCTAGCAGGACTCCGGTAAACCGGGCTATAGCGGACTACCAAGGCTCAGTGGAGACACCAGACTACATTTCCCCATAAGAGAGGCTGCCAAGGATAAACAACTAGATTGTCGGATCCCACACATACCAAGCATTTCAATCATACACACAATATGCTCGATATGTGTAAATACAACATGGCATCACAACAAAACTCTACAACTCAAAGTACTTTATTTAAAGGCTCCGGGGAGCCATACATAACATGTTCATACAGATAGGGGTCACACGACCCGACACTCAAGTCATACAAACATACAAGCACATGCGGAAGCAAACTTGTCTGAGTACAGACACTAGAAAGAAAGAAGGCTTGACGAAGCCTGTCTATCTACATAGGCCCTTCACAAGCTCAGGGTCACCACCTGGGCATCAAGCTACTCATCAACATCGAGATCTACATAGAACCCATCGGAGGGGGCGGTGTTGTCGTCTGAAAACAGTAATTAAAGCAACATGAGTACAAAGGTACTCAGCAAGTCTTACAACAGATCCTACTATACATGCACATTCTCAAGAAGGTAGTGGAGTTATTACAGCAAGCCAGCTTTGACTCTTGGCTAAGCTATCCTACGAGACACCACTTGTAAAATATTTTTCGCACACGAGTCCACTAATCACCATCACAATACTCCATCGTGGATCCTCCCTCATCATCCTACGAGAGGGCCATCCGCGGTACTCACACTTATCTTGAGGCTTTTAGTAGTAACCATTAACTTGTCTATGAACTGCATAAGCGACCAAGTAGTCCTTTACCGCGGACGTGGCTATTCGAATAGTTTTATACCCTGCAGGGGTGTACTACGCCACACATGTTTCCACCACTTAGCGTCTGCACACGACATGTGCTCGGCAGACTTCAAGCGAAAGGCGACGTGGGTGTAGACCACGCCCTGACTAACCACGCAAGTCTCTAGTCTAGGTTTATCGCCTATTCGGGTTCCATCCGCAAGGAAATCCGGCCGGGGTGTCCTCAACGGCCCCAAACAATGTGTGCAGGGTTCCCGAGACACCAAACGGGTGACTCGGTACACTGGGCCACGTGCCTACCGCATCACAGCCCACCCCTAAGGTCAGTGCTGCGCACGGCCTCCAGCAACTACAAACACCAGAAACTACTTGCTACTCCTGGACAGAGGACGAGAGGGGTCAGTAAGTCGAGCGGGGTCATATTTCAGGGCCCAATGTGTAGTAGTAGCTGAATCTTAAATCACGCATACAGATCTCAGTTCTTAAGGATGGCCTCAATGAAACAACCCACCATGTACTCCTACATGGCCTCTAATTGTTACCTTTAAGCTTAATGTTATTGTAACAACTTGATGTTACAACAAAGTCAACCACTTCTCCACGAGGAATTTCGTAAGCTTAACCTTCACATAGTTCCTCGAGGATTCCTATCCACCCTGGTGGCGAAGCCTAACCTTACGGATCAAATCATAGCTGTCCAGCAGCGTGATAAGGGCATATCCCGGATTAAGGAAAATATCACTAGCGGAGTTGCTAAATGTTTTTCCATGGATGAGCAAGGTGTTTTCTTCTTCGAGAACCGCTTGGTGGTTCCCAAGAAACAACATCTACGTCAGTTGATCCTTAAGGAAGCTCATGAATCTCCTCTCACCATTCATCCCGGTAGTACTAAAATGTATCAAGACCTACGCCAGAGGTTTTGGTGGACTAGGATGAAGAGAGAAATCGCTCAATACATTACTAGTTGCGACGTATGTCGTCGTGTTAAAGCGGAGCATCAACGGCCTGCTGGCACCCTTCAACCTTTGGCTATTCCTGAATGGAAATGGGATAAAATCGGTATGGATTTCATTACCGGGTTTCCCAGGACCAAGAGAGGGAATAATGCTATCTTCATTGTTGTCGATCGTCTTTCCAAAGTAGCCCATTTCCTACCCGTTCGTGAGAGTATAACCGCTAGCCAGCGAGCTGACTTGTACATCTCCCGAATAGTGTCTCTTCACGGTGTTCCATTGGAGATTAACTCAGACCGTGGAAGTCTCTTCACCTCTCGATTTTGTGAAAGTTTCCAAAATGCTATGGGAACTCGTCTCTCCTTTAGCACCGCCTTCCACCCTCAATCAAGTGGTCAAGTAGAACGAGTCAATCAAATTCTGGAAGATATGCTCCGAGCTTCTGTCATCTCTTTCAGTATGGATTGGGAGAAATGCCTTCCATTCGCCGAATTAGCTTATAACAATAGTTATCAAGCTAGCTTGGGCAAAGCTCCTTTCGAAGTTCTCTATGGACGAAAGTGTCGAACGCCTCTTAACTAGTCAGAAACCGGGGAAAGACAACTCTTTGGCCCGGATATGATTCAGGAAGCAGAAGAGCAGGTTCGCATTATTCGCGAGAAGTTGAAAACAACCCAATGTCGTCAAAAGAGCCAATATGACCACAAACATAAGCTCATGACCTATGAAGTTGGCGAGAAGGCTTACCTACGGGTTACTCCTCTGAAGGGAACCCATCGATTCGGTATCAAAGGCAAATTGGCTCCTCGTTACATTGGACCCTTTCCCATTCTTGCCAAACATGGAGAAGTTGCCTACCAATTGGAACTACCTCCGCATCTCTCCAGAGTTCATGATGTCTTCCACGTTTCTCAACTCAGGCGTTGCTTCTCGGATCCTATCCGTCGAGTGGACCACGAAACGCTTGATCTCCAAGATAATCTCACATATCGGGAATATCCCGTTCGCATCCTTGATCAAGCCAAGCGTACCACTCGACGCCAAAATATCAAGTTTCTCAAGGTTCAATGGTCACACCATTCCGAGAAAGAAGCTACTTGGGAAAGGGAGGATCGTCTTCGACTTGAGTACCCCACCTTCTTCCCGACGGATCCTAAATCTCGGGACGAGATTCTTTTGAGTGGGGGTGAGTTGTCACACCCTAGCTAGTTCATGCATTAGAGTGTTGCATCATGTTTACTTCTCCAGAAACTTGAAATGGGGATGACAGAACCCCCAGCAACCCCCCTGAAAACAACTAGGGTTTACTAAAATCTTTTTCAATGAACCTGAAATGCCCTTGTAAAATGTCCATCATTTTTGTCTTGGTCCAGAACCTCTGCCAAAATTGGTTCACATTTTTCTAGGACGCATAAGGTCATTGGATTAAATCTTTACCTGGGCATTTCAATGCTATAAAATATTTTAACTGCCCAAATAATTCTGGATTTAAGTGAGGGCTGTTAGGAATAAACCCAACAGAGCCCACAATTATTTTCAGGATTTTTGGAAACGTTTTAGTATTTTTAATAAACCCAACAGTTGCAGAAATTAGAAAACAGAAAACAATTTAGAAGAGAGAGAGAGAGAGAGAGAGAGAGAGGCCAGAGGCCACTTACCTGGCTGGCCCGGCCCATCTGGCCTGTGCCAGTCATCACCTACCGGGACACCGCGACGCCGCCGAGCTCGCCACGCCACCTCCCTGCCTGCCCTCGCACGCGCCAGCGCGACACCTCGAAACGCCTCCTCGGCGCCGCCCCGAGCCCCTGGACACCTCACACGCCCCCTGCCTCTCTCCCTCGCCTCTCCTCACCATGGCCGACGCTGCCGCGCCCGCTCCGCCGTAGTTCTCGCAGCCACCGTCATCCTCGCGCCGCCCCGTCGTGTCCCTCAGCTTTGCCGTCGTCCGCTATGCCGAGCTAGCCGAGCCCCGAGCGCTCCCACGCTCTGCACCGTCTCCTTCGACCTCATCTTCACCGAACACCGCCGAAGATCCCCTTCGTCGTCACCGTCGCACCAGCTCGTCCCCGACCTCGCCATCTGCTCCGCCATAACCGCAGTGAGCTCAGCTACCTCCCCATCCTTCTCGTTCTCGCTCTCGAACACCGTAGCGACTGCATGAAGATCAACCGCACGCGCCGCTGCCGAGCTCGTTTCCGACGAGCTCCGGCCGCCCTAGATGCTGCTGCTTGCTGCAACGGGTGTGGACGAGCTCCAGCTCCCCGTAACCGCTCTCCGCTGGCCATTTGGTCGCCGGAGCCGCGAGCCCAAGCCCTCCGCCGCGTCTGCTGCCGCCGGCGGCTAAACGCCAGTGGTTAGCCGGTTTGACCAGGGGGTTTGACCTCCCCTGGGTCTATGATAGGTGGGGCCCGCCCTGCTAATTAACCCAGTTTTAGCGCTAACTAAATTTAGCTAGTTTAACTAACTACTGACAGACGGGACCCACTGGCCAGGTTTGACCTAGACCGTCCCTGTTGACCGCTCACGTCACCCTCACGCATGCTGACGCAATAAATCATTTACTGGATTTATTCTTATACAGGAAATTCCAGAAAATGCTACAAACTTCAAAAATTCATAGAAATTAATCTGTAACTCCAAATGCAAAGATTTATATATGAAATTTGATCAGAAAAATTCAATCTTTCCATCTGTACTGGTTTCATGCATGTCAAAACACTTTAACCTTGCTGTTTAGATGAAACAAGTTAATGCACTAATATCACCTCTTATTTTGGGTTAGCATTTGAATCCTTGATTCAAATGAACTCAAACCAATCTATTCCAAGTTGCATTAGCCAAAACACACTCATTTTGCCATGTCATTGCATGCATCATATTGTTGCATATTGCCATGTGATGATTGTGTTTCGATGTGTTCTTCGTGGTAGGTTCTGCCTCCGAGGATATTCACGAGTATCCAACTGAAGGGCAGTATCCCACTACCACTCTGTCAGGCAAGCAACCCATTGATCATTTCGATACAAACCCAACTTCTCGCTTCTGCTCTCGTTTACTGCATTAAGACAACGCGTTTCAAACTGTTGTGTGTTGCGGTAGTTGAACCCACTTCCTCTGCATGACCTGTCATTGCCACAGTAACTAGATGAAACCCACTAGCATGTGTAGGAGTTGATTGAGCCATGTTTGTGTTTCCTACCATGCTATGTTTGCTATGCTTAGAGTCGTGTCAGGTCTGGCTCATCGGGGTGATGAACTAGAGTGAATGGTTGTGTCGGTAATGAGAGTGAAGTTCTAAGGTGTTTCGGCTACTTAGGGAACGTGGTTTCAACTCTGACACCGTGTATAGCCCATCATACCCTCCCGCCACCTATAACCCATTTTGACCAGGTTTCCACCAGTACTTCCGCAACCACCACCGCTTTTCCGCTACCACCATTTTGACATTTGACGTTTGAGATTTTGAGTTCGCAGTTTTTTTTCATTTCCTAAGGTGTTTCGGCTAATTAGGAATGGTTCTACGTCGAGAAAACCACCACTCATCATCGCCATGAGGTCGTCATCGACATTGACAACTTCACCGTCATTCGTCCTTGCTTACAAACGAGAAACCCTCGACGGTAACCTCGACGACATCATTGTACATTTTCCCTTGCCATTACATTGATAACACCTAGCCCATTTTGCGTCACTTGCCTATCGAGACTAGCCTTCGAGTATTGCCGGCAATGTTACTTGTGCACAATAGTGATCATTGGTCTACACCTTCCGTTGCATACATACCATATCATATTGGTGTCATCTTGGTATCATATCATCTTTTGTGTCACAAAAGTTTGTTCCCACATATACACAATTGCTATCTTGGTTTGTGCATTTCACATTGTGGCCCAAAAAAAGAATAAGCTTTTGAGCAAAGAAAAAGAGTGAACAAAGAGCTTGTAAGCAAGTGCCATAGCATCATACCACATTGCATATTAGATTGTCATACCCGATCATCTTGAGAGAAACACCGGGAACCATATATACATAGCATAATTGGGATAGAATTCGTTGCATTTTTGTCTCCTATAGGTTGTGCACAAGTGTCGTATCCGCCTATTGAGCAATCGTGCTAGCATCTCTCTAGAGTTGTGCAACAAGAGCATTTTCCGTGGATTCCACATTTTGAGCTCATTCCTTGGTTGCACAACCCCATTTGTCTACCCGTGTGTGCGTTTCCGTGTGCCACCCATTGCTATTGGTCTACTTGTTCCACTTGCGAATTTGTGAATCTCTTTCAACATTATTGACTCTTGCTAACATTTTGCATCAAATTTTTGTGCCACTATCCTCACCGAGCTCCACCATAAGCTTTATTTGTGCAGGTGTGAGAAATTTACGAGATCGGTACCAATTGTGCTATTTCCTTGTTACATTATTGAGTGATCATTGATCCATCTTCAACATCGGTCAAGGTACATTTGGTATAGTTCTTCTCTTTGTCCCACTCGTATTTGCTCGAGTCTTGTGATGGATAGGCAAGGCATTTCATATCCGGTCTTCGACAACAACGACGGTGCGAACAACGACGGCGCGAACAACTACATCACCAAAGCGTCCATCTTCGATCTACAATGACAAATGCAAGGCGCACAATCAAGATTGCGAGAGTGCATCGACAACCTCACCATCGACAAACGACACTCCGAAGCACCTACAAGAGACTACTTCGACAACAAGCTTTCCGCACAAAAGGAGGAGCAAGATGCAAGGATGGAGGAGATTCGGGCCTTGGTCAAGTCTACTTCCCCTTCATCATCTTCAAGGCGGCGGTGAGCAAGTCGATCATCTTCGGAGCGCCCACACGATGCAAGCGCAATTCGTCAACGTCCACATCTACATGGCGACCATCATCACATTCATGATCCACATCGCCATGAAGGGCAAGTCACCTCTAAGCAACATGTGCACGACGACGAACAACATCTACATGAAGATGCTCAAGATGCGCCAACCTACAAGTCCCAACAAGCTCTACATCAAGCTACGGCCAAACTTCATGAGCACAAGAGAAGACCGCGAGACAAGCACCACCAATAGAATGCTACGGCTACCACCACCACAACCACTTCGACATCTTCGCCAAGTGCTATCAAGGCATTCGCCTTCGGACGTACGGCATCTTCGCCTACTTCCCACGAGTACGCCTACATCGACTTCATCAAGTCCAAGGCGACCAACTACGAGAGAGGGCGACACTTCCATCTTCATAAGCCCCTCAAGGAAGATGTCCGAGCATGGGAAATTCCCTTCGGTCATGGAGACGAGCTACGAGGTGCCACATCATATGGGCCTCCAACAAAAAGACGGTGACAAGAAGGTTGAGCATGGGACTATCCCTTCAACCAAGGCGGCGATAGGATTTGAGCATGGAGACATTTGCACCAACATCTCTTCGACACCCACATATGACGAGATGCCCCAATTTCCATGTGAGGAGAGCCACTACCACATGAGTGAGATGAGTGACTCCACCATATGTGACATTGAGAGCATTTCCTATGAGAGGATGAGTATGACCACCACTAGCCCCACACTTGAGAGCATGCCACACATCCTATGTGAGGTTGAGAGCCATTTGAATGAGTCAACCAACCATACTAGTGAGAGCATCCAAGAGGGAGTGAGTGAACCATAACACTTAGTGAGTGAGGTAGTTGACACGGCATGTGAGGCCACTATGATTTCTAACGACTTAATCTCTACTCCGAGTGTGATTTCTTGTTTGGTGCTAGGTCTCCTACATGACGACATGCCTATCCTCAACGAATCCATACCTCCAATGGAGACGACGATGGCCATGGTGGAAGATGATACACCCCCACATGGTTCCATCAAGATGAAGATGACAACAAGTGGATCTTTGACACCTCACCAACAACACATGAGCGACACTCCAACGGTAACATAGGTGATGGTGCTTCTCTTGTCCCACTAGTGGACTATCTTACCAATGATTGCTTGCATGATGTTGACACACCTATTACCATGCTTCATGCTAGTGCGAATTCCTCATGTCATGACTTACCCATTTATGATGAATATGATGATGAGCATGTTGAGTTGCCTAGTTGTGATGCCATGCTCCATAGGATATCATGTGAAAATTCTTTTGGTCACATCATGTTTGATAACCCATTAAACTTGTCATATTCTATGAGTGAGATCTCCCATATTGCATCATTTCAATCTCAACATAGTAACTATGCATGCCCCATTAAAATAAATCCCATTTTCACTTATGGCATAGATGACGAGATGATGGTCATTGGCTTTTGTTTCTCATGTGATGATATTGCCATGCTTCCTTTACATGATTTGCGTAATTCATCTACTATGCCATGCCATGATCACATTGTTCCAAATATGCATTGTTTTGGATGCTGTCAATATTCTCCATGTGATGTTTCCACTAATGATCATGAGGAGACCCCCATAGTTTCCTCATACATATTAAGAGATCTTGATGCATTCCATACTTTGCATGATTCCCATAATTGCTTGCACCATATGCATACCATTCATAACAATGCTCTAGATATCACTAGTGATGCATTACACAATTTGAGTCTCCATTATGCTATACATAATAACAAACCTCTCATGATGGATGACATGTTTCTATATCACACATCTCATTTATTTGAGCATTGGATATTTTGTGCAAACCAATACATGCACGTGCGCATCATGATGGATGATGTGTATATATACCACACACACACAATTTTTCCTTTGTCTTTGTTTTGTGTAGGTACTCACATATACTCGTCAACCTCTCAATCCGAAGAGTTGATGAAACAAGCTCTTGAGAGCAACAATAATTTGGGATCCCATGGATTATCCTTACCACCATTCCCTTTGCGCAAGGACTACGCGCATCTCTTTTACTTGAATCTCACACGGCTATGGGCTATATACCACTTGTTAATTTATACCCATCGTACCATGTTCACTTGGCATGTTCGGCCTATTTCTATGTCTTGGCCATGCAATTGTGACCCTTGTTTGCATTTACCCATGAGCCACCATTTTACAACTATGTGTATTTGCATGCATGATGGAGATACTTGTTGTTATTGCCATGTTTACCATGTGCCACATGCTATTATTGATTCTTGTGTTGGGAGAGTCATATTGTTGAATTGCTATTTATGTAGGACTTCTTGCCAATACATTGATGATATTTTACTCATATCTTGCTTTCATGCTTGTGATATGTCATGTGCATTATTCATGACCACTACTTGCACACATGACATGCTTGCCATGATTCTTTCTAGTATGTTCCATCTTCGTACTACTAGCTTGCTTGACTTGATCACTATGATTGCTTGCTTTGTCGCATCACCCATGTTCCATTCTTACTCGCTTTCTTGGGTTGATGACATATATGTTCATGCCTCTCACTCGATTTGTGTTGACCATTGTCTCTTGTCTCCATTAGTTGCATCTCTCATATCACCTTGTATTGAGTGCCAACTTGCTATGCTTACTGATCTTGGAGACTTGGACATATTACTTGTGATGCATGCTAGTTTGATTGAGCTTCTTGTCTTTGGTTGTAGTCGCATCATATGCTTTCATACATGCCACATCTTGTCCTTTCTTATGATAAGCATGATGAAAACACTTGTTGGGTATCTCATCCCACGGATGATAGGTTTTGCATTTCCGCTAACCTCATTTGTTTTTCCGAGTGTTTGTCATGTTCTTTCATTTTGAAGGATTCACAAGGCGGTACCGTCATGAAACACCTTGGTCATGTGAAGGCATACATGATGTACAAATCCAACATCCTCGAGAAACTCCTAAAGGTGAACTCATTCCCTTTGAGCCATCCTCAAATACGCATATTGGATGGGTCATTCTTTCATTGTTGTTTCCTTCCTGTTGTCTACATAATACATCTTGCGAACGAAGGAGCGACATTGGAGATGAACCCTTTGGACCTTCAAGTTGAGGAGCGCTCGGACTTATTGGATGCACCTTCGGACTTCCACTCATGCCACGACACCAAAAATTGGTACATCAACACTCCTTTGACACATTGCACCAACACATATATTTTTTTTGATTGTGCTCCCACATGTCATGCTCGATGGACATTTCATACTCATTGCAAGTTTGCACCCTATACATGGTTTGACTCACATTATGATTGCCTTGTTGCATCTTATATTACCTTGTCTTCCATGATATATGAGCTTGTGCACTTCCTTAGCAAAAATTTTGTGATCTTTCTTGATGGCATATATTGCCTACCATCAATTGCATGATAACTTATTCATATTGAGCATCCATTGCCATATTCATGCTATTGATAAACCGTCTCACTATGACATCATTTTGCACCGTGGTTGCATTGACCATATTCACAACACATTTGTGTGCACAATGAATGCTCTTGCTCCCATGAACGCTTTGCATATCATTCTATATCATCTTACTAAGCTTCATGCGCTTTGTCACAAACAATCTTGCCGAACGGACTCATGTTTACTTGATGGACACCTTGTGTGAGCTAACCATTGTATTTCCAAGTGTCGTTTGTGTTTGCTCTTTTTGCATGTGTACCACTACAAAGACACCTTGGAGTACTTGGATTGCACCATGTCTTCCATTTCATCCAACAACAAGTCCGTCCACGACAACCGTTTCCATGGTGATGAGGTTTTCGATCCGATGTCGGATCTTTCCCAAGGGAGGGGAGATGATGCGGAGCATCCTACGATCATCCCCATGTACACTTCGACTACTCTCCAAGACCCAAGAGGACATAAGACGAGACCTCAAACATACGCCATTGGACACAAGGTGAACCCGCTCCTAAATGCTTCTCCTTTCCATTCATGTGAGACATGGTTCCTACCTAATGCAAGGACACTACACATGCCTAGGTACCAAGGAGACCCTCTCAGAGATGCTGGGAATGATGGACAAGTCCCCAAGTACAAGGATGAAGGAGCACGACGAGAGGAATAGGAGAAAGGCTATAGGACCCGGACATCCGGCCCTCGCCCGGACATCCGCCCCCTGAAGATGTCAACAACAGCGGCAGCCGAGCAACCGAAGTACTACAGGGCCCGGATATCCGGCCAGGCCCCGGACATCCTGCTCCTCCCGCAAGCTCGGACATCCGGCCCCAGCCAGGACATCCGGCACTCGTCACAGAACGCATCCACGCCAGCCCGGACATCGGCCCGTCGCGAAGCCCCGGACATCCAGCCCGACGCCCGGACATCCAGCCCCTCATGCCTACGTGCATTGTATCCGGGCCGAAAGCCCATGTACCCCTTCGCCCCTTAGACTATATATACTCCCCCTCCACCTACGTTTTAGGGTTAGCGTTGTGATAGCTCATATGTGAGATAGAACCTGGCTCATCCATCCGGATCTACTCCACCGCGAGGGACCGACACCTCTTCAGAGAAGATCCACTTGGATTCAAGACCCCTAACGGGAAGACCTCAAGACCTCCTCACGAAGAAGAACCTGTTACCCTTCGTATCGTCCCTTGTTGGATTTGGACCGTGTGATCTCTATGTGTACTCGGATCTAGCATATGTGTGACCTAATATCGTTGGTTTGAGTGTTTCTCTTGTGTTTCCTTTTGTGATTTCCCCTTGTGTTCTTCGTGTTCATCGCGGGATCTGCTCCTTTTGTAAAAGATCGGCCATCTAGGGTTCCACCCTACATCATGACGTGCAGATGCGGTGATCAACGGAGGTGACGGTGGTAGTTCTAACGGCGAAGGAGGGGTCTCTCTGTGGCCAGCGGCGAACTGCTTCTGTCAATGTCCGTCTGCTCGATTGGGTGCTCCACTGAGAAAAATAGAATATGAAGGAGATAGAGCGAAGCAAGGGAAACATGAGAGGGGAAACATGAGGTGCTGGTACCCGCGATGGCGACGAAATTCACCGCGAAAGCTTCTGTCAGCGGCACAAGTTCAGCGAGATCGGGATGGAAGTGTAGGGCACGGAATCTTTTGATTTTTCCAAAAATCGGATGAGGAGGAGGTGGGGATTACTTATAAGGAGGTGGAGGTGAGAAATGGCGAAGGATCGAGGTGATTCGGTGCGGATTTGGATCGGGACAAGTTGTCCAGGAAGAACACGGGAAAGGAGACGGATGACAGGTGGGTCAGGGTGGTCAGCGGAAGAGAGAAAAAAACCAAAAAGAACTGGCGGGGTGGGCTGCTCACTTGGCTGCTCGCTGCTGTTACTGGGCCGCTCTGCTGGCTGAGCGCGCGCGGGGGCGAAGTAAGGGATTTGGGCTACGGCAGTGTTGCCCGACTACACACAGTGCGCACGTTTAAAAAAACCTTACTACAGAAGTAAAATATATCTAAATAAAATCTAAAAACAAAATACTAGAACACCTAGTAAAACATTACTGCTAATATATAAAACAGTGAACATTTTTACAACACAAATGCATTTTCAGAAAATTATTTTATACAATACAAGCACATAAAGAGCATTAAAAAATCCCAATATAATCCAAATAATATTCTAAACTTTTTCCAACTGTATTTAACAGGGAAGAAGTCATGTTATCTCCACTCCAAATATTTTGCTTTGAGTTGGAAAACTCTTTGAATGTTCAGAAAATTCTAAAATGCATAGAAATCATGATGAAAAATAATGATCCTATTAACATTTCAAATCTAAAAATTTGGGATGTTACATCATGAGACGCAATACATGGCTGCTGAAGATGCCGACAGGTATGAATGTTTAGTTGCTGAACGTGTTTTGAGTTTTCAGGTTACACAAGCTGGGCAAAATCAGAGACACAATTTGTTTGGAGGAACATTTGGAACATTTATGTGATGTTTTTATTGCTCTACGTTATGCACATTTGTTTGGTAACCTTGGGAAGTGCACCTTTTGCACCGACCATGTATCTTTTCTTGGCTATGTCGTTACTCCATAGGGAATTGAATTTGATAAAGCCAAGATTGAAGCTATTCAAAGTTGGCCACAGCCCAAAACGGTCACACAAGTGAGGAGTTTTCTTGGACTCGCTGGTTTCTATAGGCATTTTATGAGAGATTTTAGCACCATTGCTGCACCTCTCAATGAGCTTACAAAGAAGAATGTGCCTTTTGTTTGGGGTACCGCATAGGAAGAAGCCTTCATGGTATTGAAAGATAAGTTGACACATGCTCCTTATGATAAGACTTTTGAGCTTGAATGTGATGCTAGTGGAATTGGATTAGGAGGTGTGTTATTACAAGATGGCAAACCTGTTGCATACTTTTCCGAAAAATTGAGTGGGCCTAGTCTGAACCATTCTACTTATGATAAAGAATTATATGCTCTTGTTCGGACCTTAGAAACATGGCAACATTATTTGTGGCCCAAAGAATTTGTTATACATTCTGATCATGAATCTTTGAAACACATTAAAAGTCAAGCAAAACTGAACCGTAGACATGCTAAACGGTTTGAATTCATTGAAACTTTCCCTTATGTCATTAAACACAAGAAGGGTAAAGAAAATGTTATTGATGATGCATTGTCTCGTCGTTATACTATGCTTTCACAACTTGACTTTAAAATATTTGGTTTGGAGACCATCAAAGATCAATATGTCCATGATGCTAAATTTAAAGATGTATTGCAGAATTGTAAAGAAGGGAGAGCATGGAACAAGTTCGTCGTTAACAATGGATTTGTGTTTCGTGCTAACAAGCTATGCATTCCAGCTAGCTCTGTTCGTCTTTTGTTGTTGTAGGAGGCGCATGGAGGAGGATTAATGGGACACTTTGGCATGAAGAAGACGGAGGATATACTTGCTAAACATTTCTTTTGGCCAAAGATGAGACGCGATGTTGAGCATTTTGTTGCTCAGTGCACTACATGTCAAAAAGCTAAGTCACGAATCAACCCTCATGGTTTATATATGCCTTTGCATGTACCTAGTGTTCCTTGGGAGGATATATCTATGGACTTTGTTTTAGGTTTACCTCGAACAAAGAAGGGGAGGGATAGCATATTTGTTGTTGTGGATAGATTCTCGAAAATGGCACACTTTATACCACGTCATAAAGCGATGATGATGTTAATGTTGCTCATTTGTTCTTTCGTGAAATTATTCGCTTGCATGGTGTGCCAAATACTATTGTTTCAGATCGTGATACTAAATTTCTTAGCCACTTTTGGAGATGTTTACGGGCTAAGTTGGGGACTAAACTTCTTTTTAGTACTACTTGTCACCCCCAAATTGATGGACAAACTAAAGTAGTAAATAGAACATTGTCTACTATGCTTAGGGCTGTTTTGAAGAATAATAAGAAAATGTGGAAGAATGCTTGCCTCATATTGAATTTGCTTATAATAGTTCATTGCATTCTACTACTAAGATGTGCCCTTTTGAAATTGTGTATGGTATCCTACCTCGTGCACCTATTGATTTGTTGCCTCTTCCATCTTCGGAGAAGGTTAATTTTGATGCTAAACAACATGCAGAATTGATCTTAAAAATGCATGAGTTAACTAAGGAAAACATTGAGCATATGAATGCTAAATATAAACTTGCTGGAGATAAGGGTAGAAAACATATTGTGTTTGCACCTGGAGATCTTGTTTGGTTACATTTGCGTAAGGATAGATTTCCTGATTTGCGCAAATCAAAGCTAATGCCATGTGCTGATGGTCCTTTTAAGGTGTTAGAGAAAATAAATGATAATGCATATAAACTTGAGCTACCTATAGATTTTGGGGTTAGTCCCACTTTCAACATTGCAGATGTGAAGCCTTATTTGGGTGAGGAAGATGAGCTTCCATCGAGGACGACTTCATTTCAACAAGGGGAGGATATGAGGACATCAATACCATTGTTACACCCACATCCTCTGCTACTATACATACTGGACCGATTACTAGAGCTCGTGCACGCCAATTAAATTACCAGGTACTTTCGTTTCTTGGTAATGATTCTAATGTTCATGAGAATATGATGCTGCCTAAATTGGATACATTTGTTTTGCTTGCAAATGAAGGGCCTAGCTTGCAGAAGGATGGACATTGGAGCAAGAACAAGCATGGAGTTGATGGCATGCGCAAGGGAAACAAGAACGGAGTTTCAAGTGATGATTTCAGGACTTTGAAGCCACCATAATGAGTGCATGAAGCCTTGGACGAAATATAGAAGATACCACTTCATAAGTTTCGTCTAGGGGCTATTCTAGGTGCTGCGTCACCTTATTACTGGGCCAGGCCCATGTAATTTGGAAATACTTGAATATAGCCTGTTTTTAGAGTCTGTATGTGTGGGGAAACAAGAGTTAGGGTTGGTTTCAGACCCCTCCTCCAAGGGCCACGAAATTCCCCCCTCTTCCTCCATATATACACCCCTCAGGGCATCATTTAGACTTTGGGTTTTGTTTAGATTAAAAGTTCGCCATAGCTGCAACTTCGCGTACTTCGTTTGTGTTCACCGACCAGACAAAGGCATCACAGAACCCGACCTTCATTAATAAAGCTTTCCTCTTATATTTGCAATATCCTGATTGCAATCTCAGTTTCTTGCTAGTTCTTCGTTTGCTCGCAGGAAACAGACCCTCGTGGTCAGGTTGATCGTGCTCCGGCGTGGTCAATAACCCCTCGGAAGTTGGTTTAGCGATTGCTAAGCGCGACGTCTCGCATGTTCGTAGTCGGATCGTCAAGGTCGACTCCCACAGAAAATGATAGCCACCATCTCATCGAAACATCAGGACACCTTCGCCTCTATCAAGAAGGAGGCTCTTCGTCGCATCAAAACCCAAGAATTCATGATTTACATGGTCTATCGCCCGCCCTGCTACCACCCTCACGTTTTCACCAGCAGATGCATTACACTTCAATGATAAAGTACATAACATCTCTTCCTCATTATGTTTGTGCACACGAAAAATTATAGGGCACCCCGAATGGTGCAAGATGGCTTGTCGGCGCGATCAACTAACCCTGAAAGTTGAATTCACAGGCTATCCCCCGATGTTGTATCCACAAAAGGACCACAATTTGGCCATGTGAACTCCATTTGAACTCCATCAGCCTCAAAAACAATCACAACTAAATGTGGTATGCGTCCATCACGCTCTTCGTCGGCGTCGACAACATTTCGGGGGCCCGATCCAGGTTGAAAAACCAAGTTTCGGATGAATTTATCTTTGACGTGTACTCTACCACCCTTCTGTGAGCTCGCCCACGGACAGATATATGGACAATAACATATAGAGCAATGCACCATCCTTCCATTTTCAAATCGGTAATACTACAGGTTCAGTCAGGACAGAAGGAGGAGGCTCTTCATCGCATCGAAACCAAAGAATTCATGCTTTACATGGTCTATCGCCTGCCCCGCTACCACCCTCATTTTTCACCAGTAGATGCATTATTCTCAAATGATAAAGTACATAACAGCTATTCCTCATTATGTTTGTGCACACGGAAAATTATAGGGCATCCCGAATGGTGCAAGATGGCTCGTCGGCGTGATCAACTTACCCTGAAAGTTGAATACACGGGCCGTCCCCCGATGTTGTATCCATAAAAGGACCACAATTTGGCCATGCGAACACAATTTGAGCTCCATCACCCGCCAAAACGATCACAACTAAACGTGGTGCGCGGCCATCACCCTCTTCGTCGGCGTCGACAACTTTTCGGGGCCGGATCCAGGTTGAATAACCGAGTTTCGGATGATTTTATCTTTGACGTGTACTCTACCACCCTTCTGTGAGCTGATGGGGACATCAATATCATTGTTACACCCATATCCCCTCCTGTTATACATACTGGACCAATTACTAGAGCTCGTGCACACTAATTGAATTACCAGGTACTTTCGTTTCTTGGTACAGATTCTAATGTTCATGAGAATATGATGCTGCCTAAATTGGACACATTTGTTTTGCTTAAAAATGAAGGGCCTAGCTTGGACAAGAAAGATGAACCTTGGAGCAAGTTCAAGCATGAAGATGATGGCATGCGCAAGGGCAAAAAGAATGGAGTTACAAGTGATGATTCTAGGACTTTGAAGCCACCATAATGAGTGCATGAGGCCTTGGACGAAATATACAAGATGCCACTTCATAAATTTCACGCAGAGGCAATTCTAGGTGCCGCGTCACCTTATTTTTGGGCCAGACCCATGTGATTTCAAAATACTTGATTATAGGCTGTTTTTAGAGTCCGTATGCGTGGGGAAACAAGAGTTAGGGTTGGTTTCAGATCCCTCCTCCAAGGGCCGCGAAATTCCCCCCTCTTTCCTCCATATATACAGCCCTTAGGGCATCGTTTAGACTTTGGGTTTTGCTTAGATTAAAAGTTTGCCATAGCTGCAACTTCTCGTACTTCGTTTGTGTTCAACGACCAGACCAAGGCGTCACATAACCAAATTGCAATCTCAGTTTCTTGCTTGTTCTTCGTTTGCTTGTAGGAAATAGACCTTCATGGTCAGGTTGATCGTGCTCCGGCGTGGTCAATAACCTCTCGGAGTTGGTTTAGCGATTGCTAAGGCGCGACGTCCTCGCACGTTCATAGTCGGATCGTCAAAGTCGACTTCCACCAAAGCGATAACCATCATCTCATCGAAAGATGGAACACCTTTGTCTCTATCAAAGCATCTACCTCAATGTCATAGCAATCATTCACAAATTGCTAAATCAAAGGTCTATGGTAGGCATAAGAATCATTCACAACACCAAATAAAATGAAGTGTCTAGACACATGGGTCAAGTGCAAGACAAGCCAAGCATAACGTGCATATGGTGTGGTGAAGAAAGTGAGGCACTCAACACAAAGAAAAGAGCAATTGTTCATCATGTGTGAGGCAATCAAGTCAAACAAGTGACAAGCAAAGGGACATGGTAATGCGGAGCATCCTACAAACATCACAATGCCAAGAGTCCGTTTGGCGAGTGACACGTGCGACATCCACTTCACATACACAATGGTGAATCATCTCCTTTACACGTGTTCACTTGACCCCGTCGAGGATTGTATACTACTTGACACTCCTCTCGTGTGCATTCATAGGTGTCATCGGAGCACCATGGATGATGAGGAGTGCAACCACAAGTGTACGATTACACAGTCCGCGAGGAAAGCTTGGAAGCAACGACGGAAGAAGACGGTGCAAAATTTGCACTATCGGACTGTCCGGACGCCAAACCGGACTGTCTGGTCCATCCAGAGAGCAGTTTTGGTTTGTGCAAAAATTGCACTACCGGACAGTCCGGTAGTAGAATTTCTGGACGCCCAAAAGTTTCTTTTTCCACCAAACTGTCCGGTCCCCCGTACCGGACTGTCCGGTAGTGCATCTACAGGCCGAATTTGGGCAAGGCCCATGTAACTTTACCCTTTCGCCCTCACTTACCCCTTCCTTGCCTTGGACCTATATGCATCCCTCCTTCTCCTCCATTTTAGGTTAGCTAAGATTAGAACTAGACATTAGAGCTTAGCTCATGTATCTCCCCTTGTGGGATTCCTCTTGAGGGAGAAGACTCCATTGGAGTTCAAGGCCTCCATTGGAGAAGATCCTTAGGGATTCAAGACCCCCCTATGGGAAGGATCTATCTAGATCATCAAGACCTCATCTCCTTCATAGGATTTGGGATGAACTTCACCATGTATCTTGTTTCCCTCTGATTGCTCTTGTACCTTGTGAATCTCATGTGTTTGTGAGTCTAGTGGATGTGTGATTGGACTTGTTCTTGAGTGTTCCTCTTGTGATTTACCCTCTTGTTCTTCGCGTTCTTCGTGGATTCCCCTCCAATTCGTGAAAGATCTCCACTTAGGGTCTCCACCCTACAACATCTTGGTATCATGAGCCACGTTGATCACGAATTTGGAGTCTCCCCCTCTATTTTCTAGCCTTGTTTTGCTTGATTTCGTCCTAAAATTCGAAAATCCCCACCAAAAATATCCCCAATTTTTTTTGTGATTTGTTGGTTTGATGTTGTTTTGTTGATTTTGATCCATGGATTCGTTGTGTTTTAGTGGATCTAGCTTCCCCACAAGTTTCCCCACCTTCCATCCATGAAATCTCCTCAATTTTGACCCAAAAATTATCAATTTCCGCCCAAAAAAATCAATTTTGTGCCTTCCCAACCCGCACCGGACTGTGCGGACCCCCGTACTGGACTGTCCGCTCGCATCAGGAGCAAATCGCTCATAGACTGGACTGTCCGCTCCGCCATACCGGACTGTCCGCTCGAGTCAGAAGGGTTTCAAAAACTGCTTCGGCTGATTTCTTGTTTCGGTCATATCTTCCACATCCGGAGTCCGATTTTGACGTTCTTTAGCTCGTTGAGTAGCTATTGACATTCCCCATCCATCTAGATATGTTGCAACATCATTTGACTCCATCAAAATTTTGACATTTTGACATCTTTGCCTAGGCCCTCCACCATATCATCCGCAAAACCACCATAGCTTTCCGCAACCTAACCCATTTTGACCCATATAGCATTTGTGGTTGCTTGAGTGGTGACTTGAGTCTCTTAATGTGTTTCGGCTACTTAGGGATGGTTGCTTCTTCATCAACCGCCACTGCCACTTCCTCATTGTCAACTCCGGAACCACCAACTCATTCCGCTACCACCATTTGACATTTTCCGTTTGAGATTTTGAGTTTGTGGTTTGTTTCCTAGGGTGTTTTGGCTAACTAGGAACGGTTCGGCATCAACAACACCGCCGCTCAACATCGGCCACATTCACCTTTTTGATAACCTAACCGTAAGCAAGAATGGTAACCTCTATATCATCTTGGTATCGTGGTATCCCATAATTGTACATTCATTCTTGCCATTGCTTTGTTAACCCCTAGCCATTATGCGTCACTTGCTTATCGAGACTAGCCATTTGAGTATTGCCGACAACTTTACTTGTGCACATTAGGGATCCACACCTCCCATTGTCTACATACCATATCATCTTGGTATCCTCATCTTGGTATCATCATATCATCTCTTGTGTCACAAGATTGTTCCCGCATATACACAATTGCTATCTTGGTTTGTGCGTTTTGCATAGTGGCCATACAAAAAAAAAGAATAAGCTTTTAAGCAAAGAGAAAACAAAGAGCTTGTAAGCAATAGCCATAGCATCGCCACATTGCATATCATACTACCATATTGATAATCTTGGATCCTAGTGTGCGAAACACTGGGAACCATACATAATAGCATACTTGGGATAGAAAGTTTATCCATTTGCATATTTTTAGGTTGTGAGTGTCGTATCCGCCTATTGAGCAATCATGCTAGCGTCTCTCTTGAGTTGTGCAACACGAGCGTTTTCCGTGGATTCCACATTTTGTGCTCACTCCTTGGTTGCACGACCCCATTTATCTATCCGTGTGTGCGTCTCCGTGTGCCATTTATTGCTATTGGTCTACTTGTTTCACTTGCAAATTTATGAATCTCTTTCAACATTATTGACTCTTGCTAACATTTTGCATCAAAATTTTGTGCCACTTGTCCAAACCAAGCCACTCGATAAGCTTTACTTTGTAGGTGTTGGTGAGCAAGTCCGGTACCAATTCCACTATTCTTTCATTTCACATTGACAGAAACGGGATACATCCTCAACTTTGGGAAAAGGTAGATTGGTATTTTTATCTCATTTCCTACTCACCTTTGCTCGAGTCTTGTGATGGATAGGCAAAGTACACCTCCTTCGGTCTACAACAACAACGACGAGTTCGATGCCATGAAAAAATTCATCAACGCCAAGATGCAAGCTCAAATGGAGGAGATCAAAGCCCTCATCAAGTCCTACAAGAGTTCTTTCTCATCTTTGAGAAGACGCTCAAGTGCACATGCTTCCGAGCTACCATCTCCGGCAAGGTCACATCGGCATCGACACCATCAACGACAAGTACATGAAGGTCAAGAGCTCAAAACCAACAACCTCTCAACGACTTCACCATCTACCTTGGCATCTTCGCCAAGTGACTTCAAGGCATCTTCGCCTTTGGACATGCGGCATCTTCACCAACAAGCACCTCAAGACTATGCTCAAGAGAAGCTCCCCAAGCTCAAGTACACGACTTCCATGAGCTACTACGACCTCGACACCAACCATGAGCTTCCTTTCTATGGGACTCAAGACCCCGAGGAGTATCTCGAGTGGGAGCGCAAGATGGAGGACTACCTCAAGCTACATCAAGTCCCTTCCAAAGATCAAGTGAAGTGCGCCACAAGTAACTTCCATCACTATGTGTCGACATGGTGGCTTCACACACCTTCGAAGAACTTCGACATGAGTTGGACCAAGACGAAGAAAGCTATGCGGCGAGAGTATTTGCCTTCCACCTACACGGAACAACTTAAACCCCAATTTGAGAACACCATCCAAGGATCCAAGTCCATCGACGAGTACTTCAAGACGTCCCCATTTGGATGAAGTTCCACTTCACGATGGGATTGAACAACGACAACTCCAAGATTATCTTCCACGAGAACTTCAAGTTCCTCGACGACAACTACATTGGTGCTCTCAAGGTGGAACAAGAAATCATGAAGGCCAAGGCTTCTCCACCCCAAGCACACTTCTCGACGACCAAGCTCCATGACAACGAGCATGAGGATAGTACCACCAAGATGTCCAAGCCCGAGGAGCTCCATGATGATGCTCCCAAGTTCGACTTCACCGCCATCCCTCTTTGTGGCATTGATGATGCCGAGTCTCCCACGACTCTTTTTGAAGACGGTGCGGCGATGACTACGACTACAGAGACTCTCAAGGACCAAGTTTTGGAGGCGAGCGACAAGGTGGCGAGAGTAATGATGTGCCATCTTCGGCCTTCATCCACGGCGATGGTGACGAGATGGTTGAGCATGGGATTTTTGCTTCGACCACGGCGACGTATGATGACTTGAGTGACTTTTGCCACCATATTGAGAATGAGAGTGTCTTCACAACTAGCCCCATATTTGATGAGTTGCCCCAATTCCCATGTGAGAAGAGCCTCAACCCCCACCACTTGAGGGAGATGAGTGGCTTCGCCATATGTGACTTTGAGTGCACCTATTTTGAGGGAGTGAACGAGCCACCACATAGAGAGAGTGAGATAGTTGATAGGTCATGTGAGGCCACCTTCACCACTAATGGCATAACATCTACCTCTATTGTGTCTTCTCAGTTGGTGCTAGGTCCCATCTATAATGACGCGCCGATACTCGACAACTTCATCATCCGTTTGTACAAGATGATGGCCATGGTGGAATATGATGCACACACCACATGGTTCCATCAAGATGAAGAAGATGACCACAATTCGGTCTTTACCACCTCACCTACACCACTTGAGTGGAATGACAAAGGTAATATAAGTGAAGGTGATGCTCTAGTCCCACCAGTGGACATTCTTGACATTGATTGCTTGCATGATGTTGATCCACCTATTTCCATGCTTCATGCCAGTGCGACTTTCCCATGCGATGATTTACCCATTTATGATGAGTTCGATTATTGCCATGTGGAGTCTATTAGTAGTGATGCCATGTTGCATAGGATTTCTTGTGATAATTCTCTTGGTCACATCATGTTTGACAATTCGCTTGACTTGTCATATGCTATGCAGGAGATCAACCATATGTCATATTTGCAATCTCTTCGTAGTAACTATGCATATGCCATTAAAATGAACCCAATTTGCACTTATGGCATAGAGGACAAGCCCATGGTTATTGGCATTTGTTTTTCTTGTGATGATATTGACATGCTACTTTTGCATCATTTATCTCATATGCCATGCCATGACCACCTAGCTTCGGATATGCATTGTTTTGGTTGTTGTCCATTTTCTCCATATGATGTTTCCGATATTGCTCATGACGAGACCCCCATAGTTTCCTCATGCATGTTAGGAGATTTTGATCACTCCCATCCATTGCATAATCCCAATTATTATGTGCACAATATGCTCCCCATGAATAAAAATGCTATTGATGTGCCATATAATTGCATGCTCAATTTGAGTCCCCATCGTGTTATACACAATAACTATTCTTTCATGATGGATGACATGTTCTTATACCATGCATCAAATTTCTTTGAGCGACACTTATCTTGTGCTAACTCACATGTGCACATACACATCATGATGGGTGATGTGTACATTTACCACGCACACACTTTCTTTGGTTTGTGTCTCTTTTGTGTAGGTACCCATGAATACTTGTCAACCTCACAATCCCAAGAGTTGACAAAACGAGAGCAATGATGACTTGGGATCCCATGGATTGTCTTTCCCACCGCTCTCTTCGCGCAAAGACTTCGCGCAATTCTTCTACATGGTCCTCACATGGTTATGGGTTATTGGCTATTACATATTCTATGCCCATCTTTCCATGTTCACTTTGCATGATATGCTCATTACTATGCCTTTGACATGCATTTGTGACCCATGCTTTGCATTACACATGATGATTGATTCTCATACTTGTATGTGTATTTGCAAGCTTGGTGGAGATATCACTTGTTATTGCCATGTTTGCTTTGTGCCCCATTCCTATGATGATACTATGATCTTGCTTTGTGTTCGTGCTTGCGATATGTCATGTGCATTTCCTATATCCATTATTTGCCCACATGACATGATTGCCTTGTTTACCCCTAGTGTGTTACATCTTCGCTCCACTAGTTTTCACGACTTGATTTCTATGCTTTCTTATGTTGCATCACCCATGATTCATACTTGCTCGTTTCATACGGTTGATGACAACCATCTACATTCTTTGCATATGATTGCTATCGCTTCTTGTCACATGTCTCCATATGTTGCCTCTCTCATGCTAGATGATTTGCCATGCATTGAGTGCAACAATACTTTTAGTCTTGCTTATGAGACTGCCCCCATAGCATTCTCGCATATATTTGGAGATTTTGACATATTTCTTGTGAAGCGTGCTTGTCTTACTTCTTTGCACCATACACCTAGTGCCATGAATATCGCCACTGTTGCATCATATTATTCATGCACTTGTGCTTCTAATGGTTATGTGCAAAAGAAGAGAACCATCATGATGGATGATGTGTTTATCTACCATGCACATACGTTGTTTGCTTTCTTTTGTGCATGTGTAGGATACTCCGACTTGGTGTCAACTTCCACTTCCCGTGAGTTGACCATTCGAGCTCTTGAGAGCGAACCACTTGTGACCGACTCGTTTCTACATCGCACTTGCTTGGGCTTCGGCATTGTGAAGGACGCACAAGGACATAATTTCAAGGTGACATCCTTCTCTTTTGAGAACCCCCAAACTATGAGCATGAATATTGTGGAAACTACTTCATGTGTTGCTTGCACCTTGACATATTGCACACATGCTAGAGATCTTGCTTCGACTTATCATTGCCACATTGCCATGCCTCATGACATATATACCTTGTGTGTTGCATCCAATTCTTGGATTACTTGCTCCTATAATATGCTTGGTTGCAACAATGTCACCACTTCACATATGCCATGCCCCATTGATCGCTACATGCTTGACTTGATTACCTCACACATGATGAACAATTGCCCTTTCTATTGTGTTGAGTGCCACACTGCCTTCACTACACCCTATGCCTGTTATGCTTGGTTTGTCTTGCACTTGACCATGTGTTTAGACACTTCATTTATGTTTGTGTTGTGAATGATTCTTATGCCTACCATCGACCATATGTCGAGCGCTTTATGCATGATTGCTATGACCATGAGCTAGATGCTTATTCTCTTGTCCCAAGTATTTGCATCACTACCTCACATTTACATGCTTGTTTCCATGATGACCTTGATTGTGCTCAATTCATATTCTTACATGCCATGTCACAATCCTTTGTCACGCCTTATGCTATGCATGATGATGACACTTGTTCGGTGAATCACCACTTGAATGCTTGGTTTTGCACTAATGCTAAACACATTTATTTTTCCAAGTGTTTGTTGTCCTTACTCCTTTCGAAGGAACCACATGATGGTGCGACATTGGAGAGTGACCACTATGAGTTTCAAGATGATGACTACTTGGTGAACGTCCACTTCTACACGACGAGGCCATCTCTTTCCCATGGTGATTTGGTTTTTGATCCGAGGTCGGATCTTTCCCAAGGGGGAGAGGATGATGCGGAGCATCCTACAGACATCACAATGTCAAGAGTCCGTTTGGCGAGTGACACGTGCGACATCCACTTCACATACACAGAAGGTGAATCATCTCCTTTACACATGTTCACTTGACCCCATCGAGGATGGTATACTACTTGACACTCCTCTCGTGTGCATTCATAGGTATCATCGGAGCACCACAAATGATGAGGAGGAGTGCAAGCGCAAGTGTACGCCTACACCGTCCGCGAGGGAGGCTTGAAAGCGACGACGGAAGAAGATGGTACAAAATTTGCACTACAAGACTGTCCGGTCGCCCAACCGGACTGTCCGGTCCATCCAGAGAGTAGTTTTGGTCTGTGCATAAATTGCACTACCGGACAGTCCGGTCCCCCAAGCGGACAGTCCGGTAGTACAATTTTTGGATGCCCAAAAGTTTCTGTTTCCACTGGACTGTCCGGTCCCCCGTACAGGACTGTGCGGTAGTGCATCTGCGGGCCGAATTTGGGCAAGGCCCAAGTAACTTTACCCTTTCACCCTCACTTACCCCTTCCTTGCCTTGGACCTATATATATCCCTCCTTCTTCCTCCATTTTAGGGTTAGGTAAGATTAGAATTAGACATTAGAGCTTAGCTCATGTATCTCCCCTTGTGGGATTCCTCTTGAGGGAGAAGACTCCACTCGAGTTCAAGGCCTCCATTGGAGAAGATCCTTAGGGATTCAAGACCCCCTTGTGGGAAGGATCTATCTAGATCATCAAGACCTCATCTCCTTCATAGGATTTGGGATGAACTTTACCATGTATCTTGTTTCCCTTTGATTGTTCTTGTACCTTGTGAATCTCATGTGTTTGTGAGTCTAGTGGATGTGTGATTGGACTTGTTCTTGAGTGTTCCTCTTGTGATTTACCCTCTTGTTCTTCGCGTTCTTTGTGGAATCCCCTCCAATTCGTGAAAGATCTCCATTTAGGGTCTCCACCCTACAACACATGGCATATGTGAAGTGATGACAATGGTGCAACCAAACATGTGATATGAGCAAGTATGAATCATGGGTGGTGCACTACACGAAGCAAGCATAGAAATCATGTCGCACAAACTAGTGGAGCGAAGATGCGACCCATTAGAGGAAATCATGCCAATCATGTCATGTGAGCAAATAATAGGCATAGACAATGCACAAGACATATCGCAAGCATGAACACAAAGCAAGATCAATGTATCATCATAGGCATGGGGCACATAGCAAACATGGCGATAACAAGCAATATCTCCACCAAGCTTGCAAATACACATACAAGTAGTAGAATCAATCATCATGTGTAATGCAAAGCATGGGTCACAAATGCATGGCAAATATGTAGAAATGAGCCTATCATGCAAAGTGAACATGGCAATATGGGCACAAAGTGAGAAGTAGTATATAACCCATAACCAAGTGAGGGCCATGTAGAAGCAATGCGCGAAGTCTTTGCGCAAAGAGAGCGGTGGGAAAGACAATCCATGGGATCCCAAGTCATCATTGCTCTCTAGAGCTCATTTTGTCAACTCGTGGGATTGCGAGGTTGACAAGTATTCATGGGTACCTACACAAAAGAGACACAAACAAACGAAATTGTGTGCATGATAAATGTACACATCATCCATCATGATCTGTATGTGCATGTGTGAGTTAGCACAAGATAAGCATCGCTCAAAGAAACTTAATGCATGGTATAAGAACATGTCATCCATCATGAAAGAATAGTTTTTATGTATGGCACGATGGGGACACAAATTGAGATTGCAAGTATATGGCACATCACTAGCATGTTTATTCATGGGGAGGATATGGTGCACACAAGTAGTGGGATCATGCAATGGATAGGATGAATCAAAATCTCCTAAAATGTATGAGGAAACTATGGGGGTCTCCTCATGAGCAATAGTGGAAACATCATATGGAGAATATGAACAACATCCGAAACAATGCATATCAGAAGCTAGGTGGTCATTGCATGGCATATGAGATAAATGATGCAAAGGGAGCATATCAATATTATCACAAGAAAAACAAATGCCAATAACCATGGGCTTGTCATCTATGCCGTATGTGCAAATTGGGTTTAAGTTGATGGCATATTGCTACCTCTTGAGCACTGCGTTGGTTTTCCCTTGAAGAGGAAAGGGTGATGCAGCAAAGTAGCGTAAGTATTTCCCTCAGTTTTTGAGAACCAAGGTATCAATCCAGTAGGAGGCTACGCGCGAGTCCCTCACACCTACACAAAACAAATAAATCCTCGCAACCAACGCGATAAGGGGTTGTCAATCCCTACACGGTCACTTACGAGAGTGAGATCTGATAGATATGATAGGATAATATTTTTGGTATTTTTATGATAAAGATGCAAAGTAAAATAAAAGCAAAGTAAAAAAGCAACGGAAATAACTAAGTGTTGGAAGATTAATATGATGAAGATAGACCCGGGGACCATAGGTTTCACTAGTGGCTTCTCTCAAGAGCATAAGTATTTTAAAGTGGGTGAACAAATTACTGTTGAGCAATTGACAGAATTGAGCATAGTTATGAGAATATCTAGGTATGATCATGTATATAGGCATCACGTCCGAGACAAGTAGACCAACTCTTGCCTGCATCTACTACTATTACTCCACACATTGACCGCTATCCAGCATGCATCTAGAGTATTAAGTTCATAAGAACAGAGTAATGCCTTAAGCAAGATGACATGATGTAGAGGGATAAATTCATGCAATATGATATAAAAAACCATCTTGTTATCCTCGATGGCAACAATACAATATGTGCCTTGCTGCCCCTACTATCACTGGGAAAGGACACCGCAAGATTGAACCCAAAGCTAAGCACTTCTCCCATTGCAAGAAAGATCAATCTAGTAGGCCAAACCAAACTGATAATTCGAAGAGACTTGCAAAGATAACCAATCATACATAAAAGAATTCAGAAGATTCAAATATTGTTCATAGATAAACTTGATCATAAACCCACAATTCATCGGTCTCAACAAACACACCGCAAAAGGAGATTACATCGAATAGATCTCCACGAGAGACGGGGAGAACATTGTATTGAGATCCAAAAAGAGAGAAGAAGCCATCTAGCTAATAACTATGGACCCGAAGGTCTGAGGTAAACTACTCACACATCATCGGAGAGGCTATGGTGTTGATGTAGAAGCCCTCCATGATCGATGCCCCTTCCGGCGGAGCTCCGGAACAGGCCCCAAGATGGGATCTCGTGGGTACAGAAGGTTGCAGCGGTGGAATTGGGTTTTTGGCTCCGTATCTGATCGTTTGGGGGTACGTAGGTATATATAGGAGGAAGGAGTACGTCGGTGGAGCAACGTGGGGCCCACGAGGGTGGAGGGCTTGCCTGGGGGGTAGGCGCGCCCCCTACCTCGTGGCTTCCTCGAAGCTTCGTTGACTTAGGGTCCAAGTCTCCTGGATCATGTTCGTTCTGAAAATCACGTTCCCGAAGGTTTCATTCCGTTTGGACTCTGTTTGATATTCTTTTTCTGTGAAACTCTGAAATAGGCAAAAAACAGCAATTCTGGGCTGGGCCTCCGGTTAATAGGTTAGTCCCAAAAATAATATAAAAGTGAATAATAAAGCCCAATAATGTCCAAAACAGAAGATAATATAGCATGGAGCAATCAAAAATTATAGATACGTTGGAGACGTATCAAGCATCCCCAAGCTTAATTATTGCTCGTCCTCGAGTAGGTAAATGATAAAAACAAAATTTTTGATGTGGAATGCTACTTGGCATAATTTCAATGTAATTCTTTTTATTGTGGCATGAATGTTCAGATTTGATATGATTCAAGATAAAAGTTTAATGTTGACATAAAAACAATAATATTTCAAGCATACTAACTAAGCAATTATGTCTTATCAAAATAACATAGCCAAAGCAAGTTATCCCTACAAAATCATATAGTCTGGCTATGCTCCATCTTCCCCACACAAAATATTCATATCATGTACGACCCCGGTTTTAGCGAAGCAATTGGTTCATACTTTTAACTCGCTTCAGCCTTTTCAACTCTTACGCAATACATGAGCGCAAGCCATGGATATATCACTATGGTGGAATAAGGTATAATGGTAGGGGTTATGTGGGAAGACAAAAAAAAGGAGAAAGTCTCACATCAACGAGGTTAATCAACGGGCTATGGAGATGCCCATCAATTGATGTTAATGCGAGGAGTAGGGATTGCCGTGCAACGGATGCACTAGAGCTATAAGTGTATGAAAGCTCAAAAAGAAACTAAGTGGGTGTGCATCCAACTTGCTTGCTCACGAAGACCTCGGGCATTTGAGGAAGCCCATCATTGGAATATACAAGCCAATTTCTATAATGAAATTTCCCACTAGTATATGAAAGTGACAAAATGAGAGACTCTCTATTATGAAGATCACGGTGCTACTTTGAAGCACAAGTGTGGTAAAAGGATAGTAACATTGTCCCTTCTCTCTTTTTCTCTCATTTTTTTTATTTGGGCCTTTTCTCTTTTTTTGTGGCCTCTTTTTTTAGTCCGGTGTCTCATCCCGACTTGTGGGGGAATCATAGTCTCCATCATCCTTTCCTCACTTGGGACAATGCTCTAATAATGATGATCATCACACTTTTATTTACTTACAACTCATGAATTACAACTCAATACTTAGAACAAAATATGACTCTATATGAATGCCTCCGGCGGTGTACCGGGATATGCAATGAATCAAGAGCGACATGTATAAAAGAATTATGAACGGTGGCTTTGCCACAAATACAATGTCAACTACATGATCATGCAAAGCAATATGACAATGATGGAGCATGTCATGATAAATGAAACGGTGGAAAGTTGCATGGCAATATATCTCGGAATGGCTATGGAAATGCCATGATAGGTAGGTATGGTGGCTTTTTTAAGGAAGATATAAGGAGGTTTATGTGTGATAGAGCGTATCATATCACAGGGTTTGGATGCACCGGCGAGGTTTGCACCAACTCTCAAGGTGAGAAAGGGCAATGCGCGGTACCGAAGAGGCTAGAAAATTGCAGAAAGGTAAGTGTGCGTATAATCCATGGACTCACATTAGTCATAAAGAACTCATATACTTATTGCAAAAATTTATTAGCCCTCGAAGCAAAGTACTACTACGCATGCTCCTAGGGGAAGGGTTGGTAGGAGTTAACCATCGCGCGATCCCGACCGCCACACAAAGGAAGACAATCAACAAATACTTCATGCTCCGACTTCGTTACATAACGGTTCACCATACGTGCATGCTACGGGAATCACAAACTCCAACACATGTATTTTTCAATTCCACAATTACTCAACTAGCACAACTATGATATTACCACCTTTATATTTCAAAACAATTATCAAGCATCAATTTCCTCATGATATTAATTAAAGCAAATTGCCGTGCTATTTTAAGACTCTCAAAATAATATAAGTGAAGCATGAGAGATCAATAGTTTCTATAAAACAAATCCACCACCGTGCTCTAAAAGATATAAGTGAAGCACTAGAGCAAAAACTATATAACTCAAAAGATATAAGTGAAGCACATAGAGTATTCTAATAATTTCCGGATCATGTGTGTCTCTCTCAAAAGGTGTGTACAGCAAAGATGATTGTGGTAAACTAACAAATAAAGAATCAAATAATACAAGACGCTCCAAGCAAAACAAATATCATGTGGTGAATAAAAATATAGCTCCAAGTAAAGTTACCGATGGAAGTAGACGAAAGAGGGGATGCCTTCCGGGCAATCCCCAAGCTTTGGCTTTATGGTGTCCTTCGATTATCTTGGGGGTGCCATGGGCATCCCCAAGCTTAGGCTCTTGCCACTCCTTGTTCCATAATCCATCAAATATTTTACCCAAAACTTGAAAACTTCACACCACAAAACTTAGCAGAAAATCTCGTGAGCTCCGTTAGCGAAAGAAAACAAAAGACCAATTCAAGGTACTGTAATGAACTCATTCTTTATTTATATTGGTGTTAAACCTACTGTATTACAACTTATCTATGGTTTATAAACTATTTTACTAGCCATAGATTCATCAAAATAAGCAAACAACACACGAAAAACAGAATCTGTCAAAAACAGAACAGGCTGTAGTAATCTGTAACTAACGCAAACTTCTGGAACTCCAAAAAATCAGCAAAAATAGGACGACCTAGGCAATTTATTTATTGATCAGCAGCAATTGGAATAAATATTTTATCACGTTCTAGTGATTTTTAACAATTATTTTCGTGAATAGAAAGTTTCTGGAAATTTCTGCAAGATCAAATAACTATCATCCAAGAAGATCCTATAGGTTTAACTTGGCACAAACACTAATTAAAACATAAAAACACATCTAACCAGAGGCTAGATCAAATATTTATTCCTAAACAGAAGCAAAAAGTAAAAAACTAAAAATAAAATTGGGTTGCCTCCCAACAAGCGCTATCGTTTAACGCCCCTAGCTAGGCATAAAAGCAAGGATAGATCTAGGTATTGCCATATTTGGTGGGAAATCCATAAGTGGCTCTCATGATAGATTCATATGGTAAATTTATTTTCTTCCTAGGGAAGTGTTCCATGCCTTTCTTTAATGGAAATTGGAATCTAATATTCCCTTCCTTCATATCAATAATTGCACCAGTCGTTCTAAGGAAAGGTCTACCAAGAATAATAGGACATGAAGGATTGCAATCTATATCAAGAACAATAAAATCTACGGGCACATAGTTCATATTTGCAACAATAAGAACATCATTAATTCTTCCCATCGGTTTCTTAATGGTGGAATCCGCAAGGTGCAAGTTTAAAGAGCAATCATCAAAATCACGGAAACATAGCAAATCGCACAAAGTTTTTGGAATCGTGGAAACACTAGCACCCAAATCACACAAAGCATAGCATTCATGATCTTTAATCTTAATTATAATAGTAGGTTCCCACTCATCATAAAGTTTTCTAGGGATAGAAACTTCCAACTCAAGTTTTTCTTCATAAGATTGCATCAAAGCATCAATGATATGTTTGGTAAAAGCTTTATTTTGACTATAAGCATGAGGAGAATTTAGCACGGATTGCAACAAGGAAATACAATCTATCAAAGAGAAATTATCATAATTAAATTCCTTGAAATCCAAAATAGTGGGTTTATTAACATCTAATGTTTTGATTTCTTCAATCCCTATCAAATTTAGCTTCAAGATCTAAAAACTTCGAATTTTTGGAACGCCTTCTAGGTAAAGGTGGATCATATTCAGTCCCATCATTATCAAGATTCATATTGCAAAACAAAGATTTAATGGGGGGCACATCAATAACTTTTAGATCTTCATCTTTATTTTCAAAGAAATTTGAAGAACACGCTTTCATAAAGCAATTTTTCTTAGCACGCATCCTAGCGGTTCTTTCTTTGCACTCATCAATGGAAATTCTCATGGCTTTGAGAGACTCATTGATATCATTCTTAGGAGGAATAGATCTAAGTTTTAAAGAATCAACCTCAAGAGAAATTCTATCAACGTTCCTAGCCAATTCATCAACTTTAAGCAATTTCTCTTCAAGCAAAGCATTGAAATTCTTTTGCGAATTCATAAACTCTTTAACACTAGTCTCAAATTCAGAGGGCATCTTATTAAAATTTCCATAAGAGTTGTTGTAGTAATTACCATAATTATTAGAGGAATTGCTAGTATAAGGCCTAGGATTAAAGTTTCCTCTATACGCGTTGTTACCAAAATTATTCCTACCAACAAAATTCACATCCATAGATTCATTATTATTCTCAATCAAAGTAGACAAAGGCATATCATTAGGATCAGAAGAAACACTCTTACTAGCAAATAATTTCATAAGTTCATCCATCTTTCCACTCAAAACATTAATTTCTTCTATCGCGTGCACTTTTTTATTAGTAGATCTTTCAGTGTGCCATTGAGAATAATTAACCATAATATTATCTAGGAGTTTAGTAGCTTATCCTAAAGTGATTTCCATAAAAGTGCCTCCCGCGGCCGAATCTAAAAGATTTCTAGAAGCAAAATTCAATCCGGCATAAAAAAATTGTATAATCATCCACAAATTCAAACCATGAGTAGGGCAATTACGTATCATTAATTTCATCCTCTCCCAAGTTTGTGCAACATGTTCATGATCAAGTTGCTTAAAATTCATAATACCGTTTCTAAGAGAGATAATATTAGCAGGAGGAAAATACTTAGAGATAAAAACATGTTTGCACTTATTCCAAGAATCAATACTATTTTTAGGCAAAGACGAAAACCAAGCTTTAGCACGATCTCTAAGAGAAAAAGGAAATAGCTTCAACTTAACAATATCATTGTCAGCATATTTCTTCTTTTGCATATCACATAAATCAACGAAGCTATTTAGATGAGTAGTGGCATCTTCACTAGGAAGGCCGGCGAATTGATCTTTCATGACAAGATTCAACAAAGCAGCATTGATTTCACAAGATTCCGTAGTGGTAAGAGGAGCAATCGGAGTGCTAAGGAAATCATTATTGTTGGTATTGGTAAAGTCACATAATTTGGTACTATCTTGAGCCATCATGACAAACAAGCAATCCAACACACGAGCAAGCAAAAAGCAAGCGAAAAAGAGGCGAACGAAAAAGAGAGGGCAAATAAAACGGCAAGGGTGAAGTGGGGGAGAGGAAAACAAGAGGCAAATGGCAAATAATGTAATGCCGGAGATAAGGGTTTGTGATGGGTACTTGGTATGTTGACTTTTGCGTAGACCTCCCCGGCAACGGCGCCAGAAATCCTTCTTGCTACCTCTTGAGCACTGCGTTGGTTTTCCCTTGAAGAGGAAAGGGTGATGCCGCAAAGTAGCGTAAGTATTTCCCTCAGTTTTTGAGAACCAAGGTATCAATCCAGTAGGAGGCTACGCGCGAGGCCCTCGCACCTACACAAAACAAATAAATCCTTGCAACCAACGCGATAAGGGGTTGTCAATCCCTACATGGTCACTTACGAGAGTGAGATCTGATATATATGATAGGTTAATATTTTTGGTATTTTTATGATAAAGATGCAAAGTAAAATAAAAGCAAAGTAAAAAGCAATGGAAATAACTAAGTGCTGGAAGATTAATATGATGAAGATAGACCCGGGGGCCATAGGTTTCACTAGTGGCTTCTCTCAAGAGCATAAGTATTTTATGGTGGGTGAACAAATTACTGTTGAGCAATTGACAGAATTGAGCATAGTTATGAGAATATCTAGGCATGATCATGTATATAGGCATCACGTCCGAGACAAGTAGACCGACTCCTGCCTGCATCTACTACTATTACTCCACACATCGACCGCTATCCAGCATGCATCTAGAGTATTAAGTTCATAAGAACAAAGTAACGCCTTAAGCAAGATGACATGATGTAGAGGGATAAATTCATGCAATATGATAAAAAAACCATCTTGTTATCCTTGATGGCAACAATACAATACGTGCCTTGCTGCCCCTACTGTCACTGGGAGAGGACACCGCAAGATTGAACCCAAAGCTAAGCACTTCTCCCATTGCAAGAAAGATCAATCTAGTAGGCCAAATCAAACTGATAATTCGAAGAGACTTGCAAAGATAACCAATCATACATAAAAGAATTCAGAAGATTCAAATATTGTTCATAGATAAACTTGATCATAAACCCACAATTCATCGGTCTCAACAAACACACCGCAAAAGAAGATTACATCGAATAAATCTCCATGAGAGAGGGGGAGAACATTGTATTGAGATCCAAAAAGAGAGAAGAAGCCATCTAGCTAATAACTATGGACCCGAAGGTCTGAGGTAAACTACTCACACATCATCGGAGAGGCTATGGTGTTGATGTAGAAGCCCTCCGTGATCGATGCCCCTTCCGGCGGAGCTCCGGAACAGGCCCCAAGATGGGATCTCGTGGGTACAGAAGGTTGCGGCTGTGGAATTAGGTTTTTGGCTCCATATCTGATCGTTTGGGGGTACGTAGGTATATATAGGAGGAAGGAGTACGTCGGTGGAGCAACATGGGGCCCACGAGGCTGGAGGGCGCGCCTGGGGGGTAGGCGCGCCCCCCTACCTCGTGGCTTCCTTGAAGCTTCCTTGACTTAGGGTCCAAGTCTCCTGGATCATGTTCATTCTGAAAGTCACGTTCCCAAAGGTTTCATTCCGTTTGGACTCCGTTTGATATTCTTTTTCTGCGAAACTCTGAAATAGGCAAAAAACAGCAATTCTGGGTTGGGCCTCCGGTTAATAGGTTAGTCCCAAAAATAATATAAAAGTGAATAATAAAGCCCAATAATGTCCAAAACAGAAGATAATATAGCATGGAGCAATCAAAAATTATATATACGTTGGAGACTTATCACATATGCATAGTCACTACGATGAGATTGCAAATATGACATATTGTTGATCTCATGCATAGCATATGATAAGTCAAGCGGATTGTCAAACATGATGTGACCGAGAGAATTATCACAAGAAATTCTATGTAACATGGCATCACGACTAATAGACTCCAAATGGCAATCATCAAACTCATCATAAATGGGTAAATCATTGCATGGGGAAGTCGAACTAGCATGAAGCATGACAATAGGTGGATCAACATCATGCAAGCAATCAATGTCGAGAATGACCACTAGTGGGACTAGAGCATCACCTTCACCTATATTACCTTGTTCATTCCACTCAAGTGGTGTAGGTGAGGTGGAAAAGACCAAATGGTGGTCATCATCTTCATCTTGATGGAACCATGTGGGGGTGCATCATATTCCACCATGGCCATCGTCTTGTCCAAGGGAAGTATGAAGTCGTCATGAATCGGCGCGTCATCATAAATGGGACCTAGCACCAAATGAGAAGACACAATAGAGGTAGAGGTTAAGTTGTTAGAAATCAAGATGGTCTCACATGCCCTATCAACTACCTCACTCTCTCTATGTGGTGGTGGCTCACTCACTCCCTCAAGGTAGGTGCACTCAATGTCACATATGGTGGAGTCACTCATCTCACTCAAGTGGTCGGGGTTGTGGCTCGCCTCACATGGGAATTGTGGCAACTCATCATATATGGGGCTAGTGGTGAAGTCACTCTCACTCTCAATATGGTGGCACAAGTCACTCAAGTCATCATCATACGTCACCGTGGTCGAAGGGAAAATCCCATGCTCAACCATCTCGTCGTCGTCGCCGTGGATGAAGGCCGAAGATGGCACATCATCGCTCTGCTCATGATCAAAGGGAAAATCCCATGCTCGATCGTCTTGTCACCGTCGCCGTGGATGAAGGCCGATGTAGGCGTACTCGTCAGAGGTAGGCGAAGATGCCGTACGTCCAAAGGCGAAGATGCCTTGATAACACTTGGCGAAGATGCCGAAGTGGTGGTAGTAGTTGTAGCTCCATCTTGTTAGTGCTCGTCTCGCGGTCTTCTTTGTGCCCATGAAGGTTTGCTTGACGGTGCCGCATGGTACTTGCATCTTGTGGCCGCTCCGAAGGTGCGCGACTTGAGCGTCTCCGCCATGAAAATGACGAAGGGGAAGAAGACTTGTATTTGGCCATCAAGTCTCGTACTTGATCCATTTGTTCGTCCAACTTGGTGTCGATGTAGTCCCTTTTCCTTGCTTCGTTTTGGCGAATGTCGATGGCGAGTCGCTCAATGCCTTGCATTGCTCGTTGTAGTCCGAAGATGGACGTTTTGGTGATGTAGTTTTTCGCGCCGTCATTGTTGTAGAAGACCGGAGATGAAATGCCTTGCCTATCCATCACAAGACTCGAGCAAATGTAATTGGAAGAAAGGAAACAACTAGACCAAATGTACCTTTCCAATGTTGCAGATGGATCAATGATCACTCAATAATGTAACAAGGAAATAGCACAATTGGTACCGGATCTTTTCAAATCTCACACCTACACAAGTAAGGCTTATGGTGGAGCTCGGTGAGGATAGTGGCACAAAAATTTGATGCAAAATGTTAGCAAGAGTCAATAATGTTGGAAAAGATTCACAAATTCGCACGTGAAACAAGTAGACCAATAGCAATGGGTGGTTGTAACATCCCAAAATTCAAATTTTGGAATGTTATATTAAATAAATAGTTTTGATTGTTTGTTTGATTGTGGTGTGGTTGCTTGTGTGAAATTGAGTGATATTTGAAACTCTTGAAAGTTAAATGAGAGGGAATAAAAGGACTTTCCCAAATTTTCATCTTGCATTTCTGATCTCCATGAATTCAAATTCTTTTCAAATACAAAACCCTAGAGTGAAGATGATATGACTTCTTCCATTTAATTAAATGAAAAAGGGTTTTTGAAGAGGTTTGAATTCCATTAGAAAAGATTTCAAATTCAGAAACTTTATGCAACTCAATGAGTTTCATGAGAGAAGATAAAATGACTTCTTAAAATGCTAAGTAAGAGAGTTGGAAGTTTCAAAGAATCAAATTTAAAGTCCCTTTGAAGGTATTTTGAAAACCATTTTCAATTTGAAGTTATTTGGTTTTCATTCAAATTATTTTTCTCCAAAAATAAAATATATGGAAAATAGGGTAAAATGATTCCCTGCAGTAGAAAAGTGGAGAAAAATGAGTTTGAAATAATTTTGGTATTTTAAAATATTTTTATTTGGTTTTTAAATGAACCAGTAGCACTATTTGCTTTATTTAACTTTTTGTGGAATTTATTTGCTGCTGAAAATATGTTCATGTTTTAGGAAATATTTTTCTGAACATTTTGATATATAATATGCCTATATAAAATTTTGTTTTATTTTCGTTATTCAGTTTTCCTTACTGTTTCTATTTTAAAAAACTTTACGTGTGGCTCATAATTATTTGTCGCCCACATGCGCAGCATCGTAGACAGGCCAATCTGTATTTTCTTTTTCTCTTTTTATTTTCGTAAAGAATTACAATTTTATTTTATTTATTTTTTCCGAAAAATAAAAATTTCAGGAAAGAAAAAAAAACCGGCCGCGCAGTGTACGCGTGCGGCCGGGCCGAACTCTTAGCCCATGTGCACGATCCTTTTCAATTTCATCTGCGTATGTATATGTTTAGTCCCACATTGCCTAGCCTTTGACCCCTAATTTTTTTTTTCATATATAAATATAGACCCATGGAGCCTCCAAAAATCATCCAGTTCGGGTTAAATCAATATTTTGGTTTGGCTAGATTCACTAAAGAAAAATATATTTCTCCTCTCCGGCGGGACTTGTGAAAGTTGTCTCCTCTCTCCGAAGTCGTCTTTTCTCTACCTTATAAAGGTATCTTTCTTCATATTTTTTTATACTTCCATAGCTAACTATTTTTAGACTAGTGTACGATAGAATAATTAGATTATCAATTAGTCTTTGTATTTATACATTAGACCTAGAATTCTTTTACCCGTAACTATTTTTCTTTCGTAAAACAGCTTGGCCCTGATTTTTCAAATAGCCATAACTTTTTACTCATTCATTCAAATTAGATAAAACCAACGCCTACATTTTCGTCTTGATATCACCTATCTAGTGAATCTATCAAATAAACTTTTTGCAACTTTCAAATTTCGAAATTTGATCAGATTCATATTCAAACTTCTTTTGAACATATCTTGTAAACGGTAGCGCATTTTCAATTGATTCCTTATTGCAATTAAATCCCTAGGCTTAATCTAACATCTTGAGCCATCACCACACTTTTTCACCAAAATTAGGGTATGATCTTGCAAAATAATTTGATTTGGTTCTTTTGGAGTTTTCGCAATGTTTCTTTGCCTTTTCTTTTGGATATTTGAATGATTGCTTATGTGTGGTTATAATTGCTTGCTTACGATAGATTGATCGGAGTGTGACGAGTAGAACTGTCAGGAATTGTGAGTGCGAAGAATCTTCATCAACAGTACAAGGCAAGTTCACACTTTGATCATACTCTTCCTATACCCAGTTTTACTTGCATTAGTTTCACCCTTACAAATTTGCATGAGTAGGATTGGGAATTGGGTTTGCTATGTAGTTCATGAGGTAGGAACCTATGATCCTTGAAACACCCCGGGATATTCTTGTGTTATATATTGCTTAGTCATGCTTGTAGACGTGGATTGGTATGTGATATTCATGAAAGTTGCGAGAGTTACAATAATTAAGGGTTAACTTAAGGTGGATACTTTAATACACATCTGGATGGATTGGTTGCGGGCACCTGGGGAATCCAGTGTTGTCCTAGGAGATCCCGGGGTACCCGTGTGATCATCCTATGGAATGCCACCCAGGCTCAAAGGGATCATAAGATTATTCATGCTAGAAACTTCGGTGTGCGGCCACAAGCCATTATGGGCTCTGGCATAGTTGAGTAAGTTGTGGGAAACCTTTCCATGATGGGCTAGCACATGTAGAGGAATTGTAGGTGTACCGGCCTATCTATCGGTTAAGGGGACCTCTTCGGAAAGACTATGTCTTGATCATCCGTTTCTCAAACATCATGCAGCGCGAGAAATTCAACGAAGGAGATCGAGTCTTATGGGGAAAAGTGCGTAAACCTCTGCAGAGTGTACAAACTAATCATGATTAGCCGTGTCCCTGGTTATGGACATCTTGAGTATCTGGTACTTGAATTATTGATTTGATCTCATCACTCTATTTTAATGATATTGTTGGGTTATTAGTTATTTGGGATTGAGTTGGGGTTACCTTCTCAATATGGGTAATTCAAACTTGGTAGTTAAATAAAATATATTCCTTTGTTGTAGGGGAAAATGGGCTTTATGCAAAAATAAACTTAGAGCCTCCACCAACCAAATATGCATATAGAGATAGATATTCTCATTATTATTCTATGGTGTGAAATTGCCAGTACATTCAATGTACTGACCTACATGGCTGCAACATCTCATGTTGCAGGAATCATACGACGAGTAAGTGATACGTTAGGGTTACGATGTCTACACTCAACTTTGCCGTTGGTGTTATTGGGACTCCACAGCTTTGTTGTTACTTTCGCTATATGGATTGAGATAATAGTATTTACGTTACTTTATACATGTGATTTACCTCTGTTATAAATCCTCGAGTAATGTGTGTCAGCATACCGATCCAGGGATGACACTTAAGCACAGAGACTTGATCCATCTGGGTCGGGTCGATACAAGATGGTATCAGAGCACATGTTGACTGTAGGACGTGGCTCCTAGAAACTGGCAAGCCCATAAGAAAGATTTTCTCTAAAACTTTATTTTTCAAAAGATCTTTTACCTCTCTTCTTTTCTGAGCTTTATCAAATATTCCCTTTTTGTTAGACTATACCCTTTCCCCTTTTGACCACACGAAGATTCGACTAATGAGACAACTCCAAGAAGTACAAGATATCGGACAACTAAGACCACTTCGGAATGAAGAGGATTTTACCGTGCATTATAATAATGGAAACTACAACGGTTGAAGACTCCGAAGACTAGGAGAATTTGAAGGCTCTAGAGAATTTCCAGATTAGTATGACCTAGGAAGGCTACCCTTATGGATTTTTTCAGACTATGGAAGCTGTCAACACTCAAGATCAACGTCTGTCGGAGAAAGACAGGAACATGGAGCGTTAAAACTCAAAGTTTTTGTCAAGAAAACCCTAAGGCAGGATATATCAACTATGGAATGATAGCTCATGGCAATGACAAGGGCAGAAACACGGCTATCCATGATTTCAGGACTTTGAATCCACCATAAGGAGTGCATGAAGCCTTGGACGAAATATACAAGATGCCACTTCATAAATTTCGTCCAGAGGCTATAATAGGTGTTGTGTCACCTTATTATTGGGCCAGGCCCATGTAATTTCGAAATAGTTAAGTATATGCTGTTTTTAGAGTCCGTTTGTGTGGGGAAACAAGAGTTAGGGTTGGTTTCAGACCCCTCCCTCAAGGGCCACGAAATTCCCCCCTCTTCTTCCATATATACAGCCCTTAGGGCGTCGCTTAGACTGGGTTTTATTTAGATTAAAGTTTGCCATAGCTGCAACTTCGCGCACTTCGTTTGTGTTCAACGACCAGACAAAGGAGTCACAGAACCCCACCTTGATCAAAAAAGCTTTCCTCTTATATTCGCAATATCCAGATTGCAATCTTAATTTGTTGCTTGTTCTTCATTTGCCTGCAGGAAACAGACCTTCGTGGTCAGGTTGATCATGCTCCGGCATGGTCAATAACCGCTTGGAGTTGGTTTAGTGATTGCTAAGGCTCGACGTCCTCGCACGTTCGTAGTCGGATCGTCAAAGTCGACTTCCTCCAAAATGATAGCCACCATCTAATCGAAAGATGGGACACCTTTGCCTCTATCAAGTGGTATCAGATTTCCAGGTTGCTCGGTGAGATTTTATAGTTTTTCGTAGTTTAGATCGAGTCTGTTCTTCATACCTACAGTCCATGAAAAAGCCAAAAAAACTTGGGTTAGTTCATCATATCCGAACCAATCTGAGCCTTTGCATAGTCTTTTCAGTATTTTGCTTTTTTGAATTTGCGGTTGCATCGTCGTGTCAAGTTGTTGGTCTTAGCGTCTAGTTTCCCTTAGAGTTTCGAGTTCCGTTCACAAGTTGTCACGCCGCCGCCGCACCATCGTCATCGCTCCTGCCATATACAACCACCACCAACATATTCCTTACCGCTGCCATATACATCCGCCTGTTCACCACCAATTTGAGTCCACATATACATCCGCCTATCCACCACCAATCCGGGTCCACTTATACATCCCCCTGTCCACCACCAATCCGAGTTCACATATACATCCGCCTGTCCACCACCAATCCGAGTCCACATATACATCTGCCTGTCCACCACCAATCCGAGTTCCTTCCATATTAGGTTTGTTTTCGAGATACTTTTTTTCCGTTTCGTGTTTCCTTGCTTGAGTAGGTTTTGGAAAAAAAAAGAGTCTGGAGACCCCCGAGCAGTTTTTAGGCCAAAATGTCGACGACCAAAAATATTTTTCCCTATCCTATTTTTAGGTCCCACGGAGCGTTTTGAGACACTCGCCATCATAGTGATTTTTTGTCGCACCTTTTCGTCGTCGTTGCCCTGATTTCCAGAAAAAAAATGTCAAAAAAGTTTCGTGTCTATCCTGTTAGTTTGACTTGGGAAGAGTTTTGAGAAACTCGCCATTATAGTGACTTTTCGCAAAAAAAAAGAGGAGCGCAAAAAAAAGAGCAAAAAAAATTCAGAGTGTGCTTTTCCCTTGTTTACGTGTCGCGCCGTGATTTTGTTCGGGTTCTAGGCTTGCGTCTCTAGTACGGTCTAGCCTAGGACCAGCACAGTACCGTCGCTGAGCGTTTATTCAACTTTGCATCTCTGAATTGATTATTGCTGACCCTTTTTGCTACCATATTATAAGCCTTCCCAGCTCCACATACATCTATGTCGTGCGTTTGACTCTCCCTGGTAATCGCTCTATCCAAGCTTTGAAAGTTTTGACTACAACGGTTGCCGATCACCACCCGCTGCTTGGTAAGAACTGGTAAGAATTTGAGATTTGCTTGACGGATTTGTGACGCCCCACCACCACCATTTTCTAGTAGTCTGTAGGATCATATTCTTGTGTGTTTCTATTGCTGCTAACCATGGCAGGATCACAAGTCGATGAGACTGACTGGGAGAACATGACGAATAAGGAGTTGCATGATAAATTTCAACAAATGATGACTGAACAGGTACAAGATGTGCTGAACAATTTTGAAGAGGCCATGGATAAGGTAACTGGCTTTGAGAAGACGTTCGAAACAAAGCTCGATAACAAATTTAATGAAGTGCTTGCGCGTCTTCCACAACCACCACCGGCTGCACCTGCCACACCTCTGCCACAACAACAACAACAACAATGACTACCTCCACGTCGCGAAACAACCCTCCGCCGAGCGCGTCGTGTCCCTCTTGAGCCTGGCCAAACTGTTGGTGCTGCTGTTGATACTTCGGTGGCTCCTGCTGCTGATGAGGAGGACGAGGATTATGCAGGAGATTACAAGGATGAGGTTGATCAAAATCAGAACTACGTGCAACCACCAGCACCACAACCACCAGGTTGTCCACATGCAAATAATCGCAATGGTTGGGCTGCACCACCCCCTCAGGTACGAGATCATGACCATCTCCCTAAATTGAAATTGAATATTCCACCATTTGAGTAGATACGTTCGTGATATATATCTTACTTGGGAGTTAGAATTTAACAACGTTTTACATATTTAGAAGATCCCGAGGAGAGACGTGTTGCTGCTGCACTTTGTGCTTTCACTAGTTTTGCTTATGTGTGGTGGTCTGAACATCGTAGATTATATCCGAATAATATTCCAACTACTTGGGCTGCTATGAAAACTGCTATGCGTACTCGTTGGGTTCCACCATATTATCAACGTGAATTACTTCAAAAATTGCAGCGTTTAAGACAAGGAAAAAATTCTGTAGAGGAATATTATCAGGAATTACAAACTGGCATGATTAGATGTGGTATTGTTGAGGATAATGAAGCTATGCTTGCACGTTTTATGGGTGGATTAAATAGAGAGATTCAGACCATTCTAGAGTATAAGGAGTATAATAATATCACTCATTTATTTCATCTTGCTTGTAAAGCTGAACGTGAAGTGCAGGATCGATAGGCATTGGCACGAACTAACTTTTCTGCAGGTCGACCTTCTTCATGGACACCGCGTGCATCCTCTACTTCCACACATTCTACTACATCGGCACCTCCATCAGCTGCCACCTCCAGCCGTGATACAAGAAAGCAGGCACAACCACTACTATCTACCAAGAGCACACCTGTCGGGCCTGTACAGAGCTCTTCTTCTTCCATGGCATCAACAGGGCACAGAAGTGATATTATTTGTCATCGTTGTAAGGGAAGAGGTCATTATGAAAGAGAATGCAAATCTCAGCGTGTGATGATTGCTGCTGAGGATGGTGGGTATGAGTCCGCTAGTGACTACGATGAGGAGACTTTGGCTCTTATTACACGTGAAGAACACGGTGGAGATGATTCTGAACATGAGACTCAATACATGGCTCCTAAAGATGCTGACAAGTATGAATGTTTAGTTGCTCATCGTGTTTTGAGTGTCCAGGTTACACAAGCTGAGCAAAATCAGAGGCATAATTTGTTCCATACAAAGGGAGTTGTGAAGGAACGTTCTGTTTGTGTCATCATAGATGGAGGGAGCTGCAACAACTTGGCTAGCATGGAGATGGTGGAGAAGCTATCCTCACCACAAGACCACATCCACATCCTTATTACATCCAATGGTTCAACAACAGCGGCAAGGTTAAGGTAACACGTACTGTTCATGTGCATTTTAGTATCTCTACATATGTTGATTATGTTGATTATGATGTGGTACCTATGCAAGCGTGTTCCTTATTACTTCGTAGACCATGGCAATTTGATAAAAATTCTGTACACCATGGTAGAAACAATCAGTATACTCTTGTTCATAAGGATAAACATATTACTTTGCTTCCTATGTCTCCTGATTCCATTTTGAAAGATGATATTAATAGATCTAATAAAGAAAAACATGAGAAAATAAGAGTGAAAATCAGATTGTGGCAAAATAATTTGAGCAACAAATGAAGCCTGATAGTAAACCATCTAGTGTTGCTTCTGAAATTAAATTGAAAAGTGCATGTTTACTTGCCACCAAATCTGATATTGATGAGCTAGATTTTAGCAAATCTATTTTCTATGCTTTTGTGTGCAAAGAGGCATTATTTTCATTCGAGGACGTGCCTTCCTCTTTGCCTCCTGCTGTTACTAACATTTTGCAAGAGTTCGCTAACGTCTTTCCACAAGACGTGCCACCGGGATTACCACCTATTCGAGGGATTGAGCATCAGATTGACTTAATCCCGGTGCATCGCTACCCAACCGTGCACCATACTGTACCAATCCAGAGGAGACGAAGGAGATTATGCGTCAAGTACAGGAGCTGCTCGACAAAGGTTATATACGTGAATCTCTTAGTCCTTGTGCTGTTCCTATCAGACTAGTGCCGAAAAAGGATGGTACATCGCGTATGTGTGTTGATTGTAGAGGCATTAATAATATTACTATTTGTTATCATCATCCTATTCCAAGGCTAGATGATATGCTTGATGAATTGAGTGGCTCTACAATTTTCTCCAAAGTTGATTTGCGTAGTGGATACCATCAAATTCGTATGAAATTGGGAGATGAATGGAAAACTGCATTTAAAACTAAGTTTGGTTTATATGAGTGGTTAGTCATGCCTTTTGGGTTAACTAATGCACCTAGTACTTTCATGAGATTAATGAACGAAGTTTTACGTGCTTTCATTGGACGATTTGTGGTAGTCTATTTTGATGATATACTGATTTATAGTAAATCTTTGGAGGAACAATTGGAACATTTACGTGATGTTTTTATTGCTCTACGTGATGCACGTTTGTTTGGTAACCTTGGAAAGTGCACCTTTTGCATCGACCGAGTATCTTTTCTTGGCTATGTTGTTACTCCACAGGGAATTGATGTTGATAAAGCCAAGATTGAAGCTATTGAGAGTTGGCCGCAGCCCAAACCGGTCACACAAGTGAGGAGTTTCCTTGGCCTCGCTGGTTTCTATAGGCGTTTTGTGAGAGATTTCAGCACCATTGTTGCACCTCTCAACGAGCTTACAAAGAAGGATGTGCCTTTTGTTTAGGGTACCGCACAGGAAGAAGCCTTCACGATATTGAAAGATAAGTTGACACATGCTCCTTTACTCCAACTTCCTGATTTTAATAAGGCTTTTGAGCTTGAATGTGATGCTAGTGGAATTGGATTAGGAGGTGCGTTATTACAAGATGGCAAACCTGTTGCATACTTTTCTGAAAAATTGAGTGGGCCTAGTCTAAACTATTCTACTTATGATAAAGAATTATATGCTCTTGTTCGGACTGTAGAAACATGGCAACATTATTTATGCCCCAAAGAATTTGTTATGCATTCTGATCATGAATCTTTGAAACATATTAAAAGTCAAGCCAAACTGAATCGTAGACATGCTAAATGGGTTGAATTCATTGAAACTTTCCCTTATGTCATTAAACACAAGAAGGGCAAAGAAAATTTTATTGCTGATGCATTGTCTCGTCGTTATACTATGCTTTCACAACTTGACTTTAAAATATTTGGTTTGGAGACCATCAAAGATCAATATTTGCATGATGCTGAATTTAAAGATGTATTGCAGAATTGTAAAGAAGGGAAAACATGGAACAAGTTCGTCGTTAACGATGGATTTGTGTTTCATGCTAACAAGCTATGCATTCCAGCTAGCTCCGTTCATCTTTTGTTGTTGCAGGAGGCGCATGGACTACTAGGGAAAACCTTATACACAGCATCTTAGTAGTAGCGCTGGACAAAATAATGCGCTACTGCTACTTAGTCCGAAAATAAACCGCGCTACTGCTATAACTTTAGCAGTAGCGCGTACTAGCAAAAAGCGTTGCTGCTATGTTTGAACTGGGCACACATGCCTAGCCCAACTTAGCAGTAGCGCGTATCCCCGTCCAGCGTTACTGCTATTCTCCTTACCTGTAGCGCTTTTCTCGCACACGCGCTACTACTAACCCTACCTTATCCTCCCCACGTGGCCGACCCTCTCCCACTCACTCTCCCTCTCAGTCACTCTCGCCCGCGCCGATACCCATCGTCCGCCGCCGCCGCCATCGTCCGTCCTCCACCGAGGTACTCCCTCCTCCTCCCACCGCTCCCTCCTCCCTCCTCCTCCCACCGCGCCCTCCTCCCTCCTCCTCCCACCGCGCCCTCCTCCCTCCGCCTCCGGCCACCCCCTCCTCCTTCCTCCTCCGGCCGCCCCCTCCTCCCTCCTCCCTCCTCCGCCGGCAGCCCTCCTCCCATCGCCCCTCCCCCCTCCCCTCCGGCCGGCCCCTCCCCCTGCTCCTCCTCCGGACGCCCCCTCCCCCTCCTCTCTCCTTCCTCCCTCCCGTGTCTCTGTTCTTGCAAATTGTACATAATTTAAATGTAGATAATTAGTAAGTGTTTAAAATAATTAGTAAGTAAATCAATAAACTAGTTGAACTAGTTTAGTTTTAGTTGAACTAGTTTAGTAAGTAAATGAATAAACTAGTTGAACTAGTTGAATTAATAGAACTAATGTATTTTTAGTAAGAAAATTAATATAACTAGTTGAACTACTTTATTTTTAGAAAGAACTAGTTTTTTTCTATTTATAGTAAGTTTATATTTAGTAAGAACTAGTTGAATTAATAGAACTAGTTGAACATGCCATATTTGTTGTTATTTTTTATTTTAGTAAGAACTAGTTTATATTTAGTAAGAACTAGTTTATATTTAGTAAGAACTAGTTGAATTAATAGAATTAATAGGGTTTTTGCTTTTGCAGAAATCAAGGAGCCCCTCCATCATCCCCGCCGTCGTCCCCGTCACCAACCCCCTCCGACCTCGAGGTGAGACCAGCCGAATCTCCATGTCAATATGAGTCCTATAAGATATATATGATGTAGATAAAAACATGTATATCCTGTGTTGCTGAAATAGGATATGTGGTTGCCCAAGTGGCCGGTCATGTTCAGGTTACACCTCCGAGTGGCCTATGTTTTGCCGGAGTGTTGATTAATTTCCGTTCTGGCAAATTTCAGGCGCTCGATATGTCCTTTTTTTAGCAAAGGTCATGCCGGATTTTTCCGTCAATTCTAGTACATGTGCTAGAATATGTAGGAAATATCGAGTGGCCTGGATTTTCTCAAAAATAATGATCTAATTTAGGTTTTTTAGTACATATATTTAATTGTACAAGTTTAATCTTTGAATTATGAACGTAGGAAATGTCGTACTCGGGTGACGAAAGTCTCTCGGGGGAGTGCGGCTGGTGCCAAGACGATCGAGGTCTGTGCGACAGGTGCCCTCACCTGGACGATGATCGGCGCTTCAGCATTAAGCTCGAGGAGACCTTCGACGTTGAAACGGTACGCAACGACGACAAGTGTTTTTTCGTAATTAAGCACGACTTCAACTATTTCAACGTCTAATTTTCATCTATTACAATTCGACTAGCTTATCACATGCCATGCAAGACGCTATGTCTTGGAGAGGATGGGTTTTGAAGACCGTGAAAATTTTGAAACAAAGAAAATACACCTAAGGACCCATCATGATATGGATTTAGAAGTAAATCTATACAATTCTCAGAGCGTAACCCATTTTGATTGCCAAAATTGGGAAGCACTTTGCAAAATGTATGGTTTTTATGAGGGTATGATTGTCACCATGGATCTTGGTGATCCTGATATCGAGCAAAACAATATGGACATTTGGGTCCTTGTTGATACGCTTCCGATTCTACTGCTATGTGAGTTTCTCAAACATAGTTATTAACTAATTTATATTGTTTATTTCAAAATAGTTGACAGCTTATTTCCATTGACAGCTTATTTTCATTCTTCAAAGAATGTGTGGAAGATGGTAGACAAAACCCACTACACCGATGGCTCCGAATTAACTAATAAGGAGAAAAATCATCTGATCGCATTTTGTACTTTCTTTGAGAATTACAATACCTATTATCGAACTCCTCCAAATTATGGTGAATACGTGCCACTAGTGCACGTGTTGAACCACGATAACTTCTATGGAGATACCCTGGTAAGATTTTTTACTATTACGACATCCGTGCATCTTTTCCATACTTCTAAAACTAGTACATCATTGCTAACTACGAAGTTATTACTATGTTTTTCAACAGAAAATCCCGATGGATTGTGTGCCTCATCTGATGTATTACAATGGTCGCCTTGAAGTTCTGAACCTACAGCCAGGTCATCCTACGGATCTCACCTGTGCATATCGGATTTCTGAAACCGGTGAACACATGCTAATCAAAGAGTGGAAAAAATGTTTGGACATTCGTAAGGAGGTTCTTGGAAGCAACATTAAGCGAAAGGCAAGAATTGGAGATAGGATAATCTGCATTCTCCATAATGGAGAGCCAGGGGCTATCTTGTTTTTTGCTATTTTACCTTAGAGAATATAGTAGGTCCTAAGAGAATGTAGCAGGTCCTATGAGGTACAATATGTTTATTATGTGGTACAATGTGTTAGAGTTGATGATGAGGAGTAGTTGTGATTATGACTAGTGACCAACTTGCTATGTGATGTCTCATCGATGAAAACGATGATCATGAGGAGGTGTTATATGACAATGATGTATTATGATGATAAGTTGTTAATGATATGATGATATTTATTATATCATTGCGTGAAAGAATCGCGGATTAGTTTCAAGTGGATGTCCATCCACTTGAAACTAGTCCACGGTTCTTTCACCCAATGATGTAATAACTCATTATGATGTAAAAAAATCTCTAAATTGCTTCTGTATTAAAACTTTTATAGAGGTGTGTGAATACAACATGAAATAAAAAAGAAATAAAATACGGAATAATAGTAGTAGCGCGGGCTGGGAGAAGGGCTACTAGTAATTACCAGTAGCGCCGCCTCGAGAAAGCGCTACTACTAAGTCGGTGTAGCAGTAGCGTTGGTTAACCAATGCTACTGCTAACCTTTAGCTGTAGTGCTGTACCAGTAGCGCTCCTGGCCGTGCTACTAATAGGCCTCAAGCCCGCGCTGCTGCTAGGCTTTTCCCTAGTAGTGATGGAGGAGGATTAATGGGACACTTTGGCGTGAAGAAGACAGAGGATATACTTGCTACACATTTCTTTTGGCCAAAGATGAGACGGGATGTTGAGCGTTTTGTTGCTCGCTGCACTACATGTCAAAAAGCTAAGTCACGACTCAATCCCCATGGTTTATATATGCCTTTGCCTGTACCTCGTGTTCCTTGGGAGGATATATCTATGGACTTTTTTTAGGTTTACTTCGAACAAAGAAGGGGAGGGATAGCATATTTGTTGTCGTCGATAGGTTCTCAAAAATGGCACACTTTATACCATGTCATAAAAGCGATGATGTTGTCAATGTTGCTGATTTGTTCTTTCGTGAAATTATTCGCTTGCATGGTGTGCCAAATACTATTGTTTCAGATCATGATACTAAATTTGTTAGCCACTTTTGGAGATGTTTATGGGCTAAGTTGGGGACTAAACTGCTTTTTAGTACTACATGTCATCCCCAAACTGATGGACAAACTAAAGTAGTCAATAGAACATTGTCTACTATGCTTAGGGTTGTTTTGAAGAATAATAAGAAAATGTGGGAAGAATGCTTGCCTCATATTGAATTTGCTTATAATCGTTCATTGCATTCTACTACTAAGATGTGCCCTTTTGAAATTATGTATGGTTTCCTCCCTCGTGAACGTATTGATTTGTTGCCTCTTCCATCTTCGGAGAAGGTTAATTTTGATGCTAAACAACGTGCTGAATTGATTTTAAAAATGCATGATTTAACTAAGGAAAACATTGAGCGTATGAATGCTAAATATAAACTTTGCTGGTGATAAGGGTAGAAAACATGTTGTGTTCGCACTTGGAGATCTTGTTTGGTTACATTTGTGTAAGATAGATTTCCTAATTTGCGCTAATCAAAGCTAATACCACATGTTGATGGTCCTTTTAAGGTGTTAGAGAAAATAAATGATAATGCATATAAACTTGAGCTACCTGCAGATTTTGGGGTTAGTCCCACTTTTACCCTTTTAGATTTGAAGCCTTATTTGGGTGAGGAAGATGAGCTTCCGTCGAGGACGACTTCATTTCAAGAAGAGGAGGATGATGAGGACATCAATACCATTGTTATACCCACAGCCCCTACTGCTACATATACTGGACCAATTACTAGAGCTCGCGCACGCCAATTAAATTATCAGGTACTTTTGTTTCTTGGTAATGATTGTAATGTTCATGAGAATATGATGCTGCCTAAATTGGATACATTTGTTTTGCTTACAAATGAAGGGCCTGGCGTGGATAAGAGGGATGAACACTGGGGCAAGACCAAGCCAGGAGATGATGGCATGCGCAAGCGGAACAAGAACGGAGTTACAAGTGATGATTTCAGGACTTTGAATCCACCATAAGGAGTGCATGAAGCCTTGGACGAAATATACAAGATGCCACTTCATAAATTTCGTCCAGAGGCTACTATAGGTGCTGCGTCACCTTATTATTGGGCCAGGCCCATGTAATTTCGAAATACTTAAGTATAGGCTGTTTTTAGAGTCCGTATGTGTGAGGAAACAAGAGTTAGGGTTGGTTTCGGACCCCTCCCTCAAGGGCCACAAAATTCCCCCCTCTTCCTCCATATATACAGCCCTTAGGGCGTCGTTTAGACTTTGGGTTTTGTTTAGATTAAAGTTCGTCATAGCTGCAACTTCGCGCACTTCGTTTGTGTTTAACGACCAGAAAAAGGCGTCACAGAACCCCACCTTGATCAATAAAGCTTTCCACTTATATTTCCAATATCCAGATTGCAATCTTAGTTTCTTGCTTGTTCTCTATTTGCCTGTAGGAAACAGACCTTCGTGGTCAGGTTGATCGTGCTGCGGCGTGGTCAATAACCTCTTGGAGTTGGTTTAGCGATTGCTAAGGCGCGAAGTCCTCGCACGTTCGTAGTCGGATCGTCAAAGTCGACTTCCTCCAAAACGATAGCCACCATCTCATCGAAAGACGGGACACCTTTGCCTCTATCATCTCCAGCAGGACTTCTGGAAGTTGTCTCCTCTCTCCAAAGTCGTCTTTTCTCTACCTTATAAATGTATCTTTCTTCGTATTTTTTATACTTACATAGCTTATTATTTTTAGACTAGTGTACGATAGAATAAATAGATTATCAATTAGTCTCTGTATTTATACATTAGACCTAGAATTCTTTTACCCGTAACTATTTTTCTTCTGTAAAACAGCTTGGCCCTGATTTTTCAAATGGCCATAACTTTTACTCATTCATCCAAATTAGATAAACCAACGCCTACATTTTCGTCTTGATTCCACCTATCTAGTGAATCTATCAAATAAACTTTTTTGCAACTTTCAAATTTTGAAATTTGATCAGATTCATATTCAAACTTCTTTTGATCATATCTTGTAAACGGTAGCACATTTTCAATTGATTCCTTATTGCAATTGAATCCCTAGGCGTAATTTAACATCTAGAGCCATCACCACACTTCTTCACTGAAATTAGGATCTGATCTTACAAAATAATTTGATTTGGTTCTTTTGTAGTTTTTGCAATATTTCTTTGCCTTTTCTTTTGGATATTTGAGTGATTGCTTATGTGTGGTTATAATTGCTTGCTTACGATAGATTGATCGGAGTGTGACGAGTAGAACTGTCAGGAATTATGAGTGCGAAGAATCTTCATCAATAGTACAAGGCAAGTTCACACTTTGATCATACTCTTCATATACCCAGTTTTACTTGCATTAGTTTCACCCTTACAAATTTGCATGAGTAGGATTGGGAATTGGGTTTGTTATGTAGTTCATGAGGTAGGAACCTATGATCCCTGAAACACCCCAGGATATTCGTTGTGTTAGATATTGCTTAGTCATCCTTGTAGACGTGGATTGGTATGTGAGATTCATGAAAGTTTCGAGAGTTATAATAATTAAGGGTTAACTTAAGGTGGCTACTTTAATACACATCTGGGTGGATTGGTTGCGGGCACCTAGGGAATCCAGTGTTGTCCTAGGAGATCTCGGGGCACCCGTGTGATCATCCTATGGAACGCCACCCAGGCTCAAAGGATCATAAGATTATTCATGCTAGAAACTTCCGTGTGCAGCCACAAGCCATTATGGGCTCTGGCATAGTTGAGTAAGTTGTGGGAAACCTTTCCATGATGGGCTAGCAGATGTAGGGGAATTGTAGGTGTACCGGCCTATCTATCGGTTAAGGGGACCTCTTCGGAAGACAGTGTCTCGATCATCCGTTTCTCAAACATCATTCAGTGCGAGAAATTCAACGGAGGAGATCGAGTCTTGTGGGGAAAAGTGCGCAAACCTCTGCAGAGTGTACAAACTAATGATGATTAGCCGTGTCCCCGGTTATGGACATCTTGAGTATCTGGTACTTGAATTATTGATTTGATCTCATCACTCTATTTTAATGATATTGTTGGGTTATTAATGATTTGGGATTGAGTTGGGGTTACCTTCTCAATATGGGTAATTTAAACTTGGTAGTTAAATAAAATCTATTCCTTTGTTGTAGGGGTAAATTGGCTTTATGCAAAAATAAACTTAGAGCCTCCACCAGCCAAATATGCATATAGAGAGAGATTCTCATTATTATTCTATGGTGTGAAATTGCCAGTACATTCAATGTACTGACCTACATGGCTGCAACGGCTCATGTTGTAGGAATCATACGACGAGTAAGTGATACGTTAGGGTTACGATGTCTACACTCAACTTTGCCGTTGGTGTTATTGGGACTCCACAGCTTTGTTGTTACTTTCGCTATATGGATTGAGGTAATAGTATTTACGTTCCTTTATACATGTGATTTACCTCTGTTATAAATCCTCGAGTACTGTGTGTGTCAGCATACCGATCCAGGGATGACACTTAAGCACAGAGACTTGATCCATTTGGGTCGGGTCGCTACAGTGGCACACAGAAACACACAAACGGATAGATAAATGGGTTCGTGCAACTAAGGAATGAGCACAAAATGTGGAAACCACGAAAAACGCTCGTGTTGCACAACTCAAGAGAGACGCTAGCATGATTGCTCAATTGGCGGATACGACACTTGTGCACAACCTATAAGATGCAAAATATATGAGCTTTTTATCCCAAGTATGCTATTTGTATGATGTTCCCAGTGTTCTTCTCAAGATGATCCAAGGTGATCGGATATGACAATCTTATGTGTAATGTGGTATGATGCTATGGCTATTGCTTACAAGCTCTTTGCTCTCTTTTTCTTTTGCTTAAAAGCTTATTCCTTTTTTTTGTATGGCCACTTATGCGAAATGCACAAACCAAGATAGCATTTGTGTATATGCGGGAACAATCTTGTGACACAAGGGATGATATGATGATACTAAGATGATACCAATATGATATGGTATGTATGCAATGGAAGGTACGGATCACTAATGTGCACAAGTAACGTTGCCAGCAATACTCAAAGGCTAGTCTCGATAGGCAAGTGACGCAAAATGGGCTAAGGGGTTAACAATGTAATGGCAAGAATGTACAATGATGGGATACCACGATACCAAGATGATACAGAGGTTACCGTTCTTGCTTACGGTTAGGTTTTCAAAATGGTGAAGTGGTCGATGTCAAATCCTTGTCAAAGGTGAGCGGCGGCGTTGTTGATGTCGAACCGTTCCTAGTTAGCCGAAACACCCTAGTAAACGGGAAAAACCGCAAACTCAAAATTTCAAAGGAAATTGTCAAATGGTGGTAGCGGAATGCGAGGTGGTTCCGGAGTTAGCAACGAGGAAGTGGTGGTGGTGGTGGATGAAGAAGCAATAGTCCCTAAGTAGCCGAAACACCTTAGGAGACTCAAGTCACCACTCAAGCAACCACAAATGCTATATGGATTAAATGGGTTAGGTTGCGGAATGCTATGGTGGTTTTGCGGATGATATGTTGGATGGCCTAGGCAAAGATGCTAAAATACCAATATTTTGATGGAGTTAAATGATGTTGGAACCTATCTAGATGGATGGGGGATGTCAATAGCTAGTCAACAAGCTAAAGAACGTCAAAATCGGACTTCGGGAGTGAAAGTTATGGCCGAAACGGTTTTTGTTGGTGAGCTGAAACTGGGAGGTGCGGGTGCCCGGGGGTTGGAGGTGTGGGCACCCGGGGTGGTCAGCGGGGTTGGGCGGAGAAGATGGACTAGGGGTCCGGGTGACCGGGGGTAAGAGGTGCGGGCACCCGGGGTGGTCAGCGGGGATGGGCGGGGGGACTGGGTGCCCGGGGTTTGAGGTCCGGGTGCCCGCGGGTCGCAGATTTGGGTGGAAATTTGTGGTAAAATGGAAAAAATTGGTCGATTTCATGGAGGGAAAGGTGGAGATGGATGGGGGGAAGGCTAGGTCCACTTGAAACCAAGCAAATACATGGATCAAATCCAACAAAACCTCATCAAACCAAGAAATCGAAAAAATGGGGCTATTTTTGGTGGGGAATTTTCGAAATTGGGGAAGAACACAACAAAATTAGGCTAGAGAACAAGAAGGCGGGCTCCAATTTCGTGAGAAACCATGGCTCATGATACCAAGATGTTGTAGGGTGGAACCCTAGATGAAGATCCTTCATGATTTGGAGGGGAAATCCCCAAGAACATGAAGAACACAAGAGAGGGGAAACACTCAAATTGACTAGATCCAATCACACATATGCTTGATCCAAGAAGACACAAGAGGTCACAATGATTCAAGGACAACAAAGGAAAGATACAAGGTACTAGTTCATCCCAATCCTATGAGGAGAGAGGTCCTGATGATCCTATGATGGGGATCCTTCCCTAGATGGGGTCTTGATATCCACAATAGGATCTTCTCCTTTAGGAGGTCATGATCTCCATCAGGAGGAAGATGAGCAAAGCTCTCTCTTTGTCTACCTAATACTTTGCTATCCCCTCTAATGAGCTAGGGAAGGGGTACTTACAGTCTATGGACGAAACTTGAGGGAGAGAGGGGTACAAGGGACAATTAGCCCGAAAAGCATGCAGGCACGGAGGAGGGGTCCGGGCACCCGGGGTAAAGGGCCCGGGCACCCGGAGGTGGTGCGGCTGTAGGTGGCCGGGCACCCGGGGGCTGAGGGCCTGGGCACCCGGACCGGTCAGGGGCGCCGTGGCCTTGGTGCTGGGGAGGTCGGGCACCCGGGGGTGATGGCCCGGGCACCCGGGGTGGAGGCAGGAGGCGGGGCCGGGCACCCAGGGCCAGAGGCCGGGCACCCAGGGTGCAGCCCAGGCGGCGGCTGGGCCAAGGGTCAGGCACCCGGGGCCAGAGGCCGGGCACCTAGGGTGCAGCCCAGGCGGCGGCCGGGCCAAGGGTCGGGCACCCGGGGTGGGCCGGGCGTGGCCCAGGTGGAGGCAGGGCACTCGGGGCTTGGGGCCGGGCACCCGAGGTGGCCAGCGGCTTGGCCAGCCGGCGGGTGGAGGTGGCCGGGCACCCGGGGCCTTTAGTGATCGGGCACCCGGAGTGGTCCGTGACCTCCGTTGCTTCCTTCTCCTCGTTCCCTTGGTGCTCTTCCTTCTCCATGGTTGCTTGAATCTCCGTCCTCGTTTCCTCCCGGTCATCTCCTTGGTACGTAACAAGGCACAACGTTTCTACTTGAGGTAGGACCCGACTCTAATGTGAAACCGAATGAAGTTCGAAGAGGAAAGAGTTAACCTCGTCATAGGTCCTCTCCATGCTTGCGGTGGTGGTGACATGACTTCTTAGTGGCTGATCCCTTCGCACAAATATTGGAATGGAGACACTGTTCGCAATATCAATTTGAAACTTTATATGTTCATGATCAGCTGATCAGCCCGGACGTCTACAACTGCATGACAAAGGTTCTCTAGAAGCTAAATTTCATTTCTAATATCAGTTTGAACCTTGTAATCCTTAAATTTGAGCCTTGTAATACTGGAATTTGAACCTTGTAATATTTCTAGTATTTGTGATACAATCATTGCAATGGCATTGTCTTTTTTTCTTTGAAATGTCCTGCTGCAATTTATACATGTGGAGTATTGTCCGACTATGGATGCAAGCGGATGACGTCCACATGACATGGGATTGAGATGATCCAAAAGGCAAAGTTGTTTGTTTGTAGGAAACAAACAACTTTCTTGTTGACCACCTTTTCGCTTGAAGACATTTTAGATTAACTCGTACATAATGCAATATACTTATGTGATCATATTTTCCCGTTCATGCTCTCGTTGTTCACTACAATGATAACACGCACGAAAAAAATAGATGGATTTCGATACGAGCATCCGAACCCTAAACCTTGAAAATTTGATTCTAATATGTTATAAACTCTGACGTGGTAGAATTTATAAGGTACTACGTTCTGAACACCAACACACTATTCTTTTAATCATTTTAACCCGCTGAACATTTGTGACATGAAACATTATCCGTGACATTAGATGTACATGCCTAGTGACGACCAAATACGTTGCTGAAAGTCAGCCTGGAATGTCATAAAAGTTACCGAGGGTGCTACCCGGGGAGGAAAACACCTCATGTCAGTAGACCGTCACAAAAAATGATTTTAGGTGACATTTCATGTTTCATCACTAGGGTTTTTGTCACAGGATAGAGCAGATTTTGTAGTGTGGTGAATTGATAGAATAACACATAGTTATGATGATTCTTCATGGCATGATCAATATATAGGCATTATATCCAAGACAAGTAGACTGAAATTCATCTGCATCTACTTCTATTACTCCACCCCTTGTCTGCTATCCAGCATGCATCTTAAGGTATTAAGTTCATAACAAAGAGAGTAATGCTTGAAGGATGATGACATAATGTACACAAAGCAACGCCAAATAAATATGTTCGAGCCCCATCGTTTTACCCTTAGTAGCAACAATACAATTACGTGCCTTGCTACTCATCCTGTCACAGAGTAAGGACACCGCAAGATTGAACCTACTACCAAGCACCTCTCCCACTGAAGATAAATCAATCTAATTGGCCAAAGAAGATAGATAGATCAGAGAGAATTACAAGGCTATAAAATCACACAAATAAATCTCAGAAACAGACTCAAATACTTTCAATGAATAATCTGATCATAAACCCACAATTTATCAGACCCCAACAAACGCACCGCAACAATTACATCGAATAGATCTCTGAAGAGGCCATTGTATTGAAGATCAAAAACAGAGAGAGGCCCATCTAGCTACTGCTATGGACTTGTAGGTCCTGTGGGAACTACTCACACATCATTATGGAGGCAACAATGTTGATGAAGATTGCCTCCCCAATGGTTTCCCCCTCCGACAGAGTACTGGCAGAGGCCTCCAGATGGAACCATGGAAGGATAGAGGCTTGGAGTGGTGGAAGAATTGTTTGAGGTCTTGCTCTGGGTGTTTCTAGATTTTAGGGAATTTACAGTGTTGGAATTAGGTCAAACAGGGCCACGTGGGACCCACAAGCTCACAAGGTGCCCCCCTAGGGGCGCACCCCCTGAGCTTAGGATTCCCTCGATCAATGTCTGGTAACCCCCCAAAGCTTCTAGGGTCACTTCTGGTCCAGAAAAAATCACCATGAAGTTTCATCATGTTTAGACTCTGTTTGGTATGGTTATTCTTCGAAACAAAGAAATAGGAAAAAAATAGGAACCATCACTGGGCACTAAGTTAATAGTTTAGACCACAAAATGATATAAAATGGCATATAAAGCATACAAGATTGATAATATAATAGCATGAAACAAACAAAAATTATAGATACGTCGAAGACGTATCAACCATCACTCGAAAAAAGTTCTCGTCATAAAAATTAAACCACTTGGGATAGTTGAGATAGGGTGAATTCAGCATGCTCTCAGCAGATATATTTGGGCCTTCTTCCAGATCCAAAGCCTGGAATTCACAAGTTTGGATCTTGAGTTGGTAGAAATTTATGTTCCTTCAGGACAATGAATGCCTGATATGTCTTCAAAGCATCTACAATTTTTGTTTGTTTAATTTTATTATATTACCACTATTATATGCTTTTTTTAAGATTACTTTTCTACACTAACCTATTAATTTAGTGCCTAGTGCAGTTCCTGGAAGGTCCAAATACGATGCCAAATTTTGACGATTTTTCTGGACAATGAACGGCCCTAGAAGCTTCAGGAGAGATCAAGGGGACCCACGAGCCAGCCAAGTGGACATGTGGCATGACCAAGGGGTGGCCGCGTAACCTGCCCATTTGCGGGGCCTGAGCCTATGTTTGACCTAATTCTTTCGTCTATAAATCCTACAATTCCCGAAACTCTGAGAAGCAAACCCGAAAGAATTTTATCGCTGCCACAAACCTCTGTCGGAAGCGATCCCATCCTGAGGGGGAAGCCACCACGGGAGGCCTCATCATCAACCTTGCCGCCTCCATGATGATGTGGGAGTAGTTCCTTTAGGACCTACGGGCCCATAGTAGTAGCTAGATGGCTTCTTCTCTCTTTCTTTTGGATCTTCAATACAATGATCTCCTCTGGGATCAATTTGATGTAATTCTTATGGTGCGCTTGTTGGGATCTGCTAATTTGTGGATTAATCAAATTCTTCATTGAATATAATTGAATCTTTTGAAGTTTCTTTGTTGCATAATCAAGTAGCTATGTATGTTTTCCGAGTTATTTGTCTTCTCTGGCCATGATAGATGGGTAATTCTTTAGAGGGAATGGTGCATAGTAGTGGGTTCAAATTCATGGTGATCTATATCCCAGTGACTGAATGGGTAGAAAGCATGTGTGTGTTGTTGTTGTTACTAAGGATAAAATGACGGGGAGTCGGGGATTGATCTTATTGTTAGGTTTATTTCTGTCAACATCATGTCACCTTGCTTATTGCATTACTCTATTTTCAATTAACTTAATACCTCGAGATGCATGCTGGATAGCGGTTTTGGGGTGGAGTAATATTAGTAGATGAAGTTGGATTACGGTCAACTTATCCCGACGTGATGCCTACACAAGATTATACCATGAATAGTCATAATTATGAATGTTGTTTATCTGTCTATTGCCCAACAGTAATTATTTTACCATTCCATTACTTGCTTTTGAGAGAGATGCCACTATTTTAACCTTGCAACTAGCAAGATGAGGGGATTGACTACCCCCTTGCCAAGTTGGGTGCAAGCATTTATTCCATTTGTGTGCAGATGCGACTTATCTTGTTAGCTCGTAGACTCCTGCTCGTTCGATTAAACATTGGTTCTCAACTAAGGGAAATACTTTCTGTTGCTGTGCTACATCACCCTTCCTCTTCGAGGAAATCCAACAACTCCTACGGGAGTAGCAATGGCATATCCCCGAGAGAAGCAATCCATGCCTCAAGACTGCCACTCCGATATTATGATACATCCTTCATTCCGATCAATAATCGGCTTCCTCCGAGAGACGAACGAGTATCACCAAGCTTTTTCTGATAAACTAACTCCCAAGACTCAACCTCTCAAAAGGTTAGCTCTGAGCATTCGGGCGAATTCAACAGTTTGCAAAACCCGCCCCTCAAGATCCTGACAGATTAGGGGGCTAATGATGGGGATACCTATTAGGGGTAGGCCCACAATGACATGAACTATATAGAGCCATGTAAATCCCAAAACCACAACAAAAAGGTATCATCCATGGCCCAATAAGGTAAAGTTCAGTTGAATAGTTTCACGGTATCACCTCACTCGGATGAGTATCAGATGTTCACTCGGATGGGTATTTACTCGGTCATGAGAAGCGTGACAGCCCGAGGAAATAACTGAAGCGACTCAATCATTATTTAAGGCTAACACGTAGAGTTAAGACGCCGGTTACTTCTTGTAGTGGGCATGAGTAATCACCATAGTTAACCAAAAACCTTATTCTGATCTCGAGCTCAAATGCACCCAGATGAACAGTAAAATCAAAAAATACTAATTTAAAAAAAAGGTTCTGAATTTTTTTGTGGTATATACTTTAACAAATTTTTTGTATGCATACCAAATTTCAGCATGAAATGACATTCGTGGAAGTCGTGGCAAAAAAACAGCACTCCAAAATGTTTTAAAACTAGCATCTTTGGAGCATTGATTTTGTTTTTTTCACGACTTCCACGAATCTCATTTCATGCTGAATTTTTGCAAGCACACAAAACATTTATCAAAGTTTACCACAAAAATATATTTTTAAATGTTTTTAATTCCACGAATGTTTACCACATGAGGAGTAATTTTTTCCTCGTGTCTACCGTGTCACTTAGGCTGCAGGTGGAAGTGGGCATAAGTTGGACAATAGAAAAAAATAAGTGGGCTGTCCCATTTAGCCCGCTCGGAACCCACCACGCCACTAACCCACTCTCCTCCGGCCTCCCCTTCCCGCGTACGGTTCGGGTTGAGCCGCCGCCCTTCCGACCTGGCAGCCGGCGAACGCTGCTCCTCCGGCCGCCTATCTTCTCCCTCGTGCTGGAGACCAGCATCTACGCGCTTACGGCTAGGCTTCTCTCGATGGAGAGCGCCACCGACGCATCTCGCGAGATGCGCAGCCGCCTGCTGGAGATGCTGACGTTGCTCCCGGCGATGGCGCCGGACATTGCCGTCCCGGAACTCAACGACATGCGCACGGACCTCCAACGCTTCCTCGCCTTGACATTTGCAATGACACCCTCGGACTCCGCTGCTCCCTCACCCGACCAGTTGTTGGACGTGGTGGTCACCCGGCGGCCTACCCCGACAGCCGACGATGATGAACACTTGGCCTATGCCATGACGGCAGTGCACCTCCTCCTGGACCACCTCGAGTGCTGCCGCAACGACTTGCTGAACTAGAGCTCCATCCCGACCGCTCGCCAAGGATCTTTGACCATGAGAGCTACCTCCTCGACAGCCGCTATCTAACTTTGTGGAAATGAATCAGTTATACATTTGTTCGATGGAATCTCACTTATGCCGAGCTAAGCCACCTATTTTTTAGTATGTTGTTAGTTACCACCCGCCAAACCTTGGCGGGACTAAGTGGGCTGTGGTGGGACTCCCACGTTCAGTCCCACCTACAGCCTAACGTGTCATCATGTGCCCTAAGTGTTGGGGAACGTAGCATGCAATTTCAAAAAATTCCTACAATCACGCAAGATCTATCTATGAGCTGCATAGCAACGAGAGGGGGAGAGTGTGTCCACGTACCCTCGTAGACCGAAAGCGGAAGCGGAAGCTTAATGCGGTTGATGTAGTCAAACGTCTTCTTGATTCAACCGATCAAGCACCGAACGTACGACACCTCCGAGTTCTGCACACGTTCAGCTCGATGACGTCCCTCGAACTCTTGATCCAGCAAAGTGTTGAGGGAGAGTTTTGTCAGCATGACGGCGTGATGACGGTGATGGTGAAGTGATACGCGCAGGGCTTCGCCTAAGCACTACGACAATATGACCGGAGGAGTAAATGGTGGAAGTGGCACCGCACACGGCTAAAGAATAATTGATGTGCCTTAGAGCCCCCCCCCTGTATATAAAGGAGGGAGAGGGGAGTAGGCCGGCCTAGGGGCGCGCCAAGTGGGAGGAGTCGCACTTGGACTCCTAGTCCAATTCCCGCCCCCCCTTCCTGGTACCGAAAGAGGAAAGGGGGGAGGAAAGGGAGGAGGAGAAGGAAAGGGGGCCGCGCCCCCTCCCCTACTCCAATTCGGACTCCTTCCCTAGGGGGCGCCACCCCTTGTGGGCTGCCTTGCCTCCCTCCTATGGCCCATATGGCCAATATCTTCCCCCGGGGGGTTCCGGTAACCCCTCGGTACTCTTATATGTACCCGATACATTCCGTAACACTTCCGGTGTCCGAATACTATCGTCCAATATATCAATATTTACCTCTCGAACATTTCGAGACTCCTCGTCATGTCCGTGATATCATCCGGGACCCCGAACAATCTTCGGTCACCAAAACACATAACTCATAATACAAATCGTCATCGAACATTAAGCGTGTGGACCCTACGGGTTCGAGAACTATGTAGACATGACCGAGACACATCTCCGGTGATAGAGGCAAAGGTGTCCCGTCTTTCTATGAGATGGTGGCTATCGTTTTGGAGGAAGTCGACTTTGACGATCCGACTACGAACGTGCGAGGACGTCACGCCTTAGCAATCGCTAAACCAACTCCGAGAGGTTATTGACCACGCCGGAGCACGATCAACCTGACCACGAAGGTCTGTTTCCTGCAGGCAAACGAAGAACAAGCAAGAAACTAATATTGCAATCTGGATATTGCAAATATAAGAGGAAAGCTTTATTGATCAAGGTGGGGTTCTGTGACGCCTTTGTCTGGTCGTTGAACACAAACAAAGTACGCGAAGTTGCAGCTATGGCAAACTTTTAATCTAAACAAAACCCATAGTCCAAACGACGCCCTAAGGGCTGTATATATGGAGGAAGAGGGGGAATTTCGTGGCCCTAGGATGAGGGGTCCGAAACCAACCCTAACTCTTGTTTCCCCACACATACGGACTCTAAAAACAGCCTATACTTAAGTATTTCGAAATTACATGGGCCTGGCCCAATAATAAGGTGACGCAGCACCTAGAATAGCCTCTGGACGAAATTTATGAAGTGGCATCTTGTATATTTCGTCCAAGGCTTCATGCACTCCTTATGGTGGCTTCAAAGTCCTGAAATCGTCACTTGTAACTCCGTTCTTGTTCCCCTTGCGCATGCCATCAACTCCATGCTTGTTCTTTCTCCAATGTTCATCCATCTCCAAGCTAGGCCCTTCATTTGTAAGCAAAACAAATGTATCCAATTTAGGCAGCATCATATTCTCATGAACATTAGAATCATTACAAAGAAACGAAAGTACCTGGTAATTTAATTGGCGTGCGCGAGCTCTAGTAATTGGTCCAGTATATGTAACAATAGGGGTTGTGGGTGTAACAATGGTATTGATGTCCTCATCATCCTCCCCTTCTTGAAATGAAGTCGTCCTCGACGGAAGCTCATCTTCCTCACCCACATAAGGCTTCAAATCTGCAATGTTAAAAGTGGGACTAACCCCAAAATCTGCAGGTAGCTCAAGTTTATATGCATTATCATTTATTTTCTCTAACACCTTAAAAGGACCATCAGCACGTGGCATTAGCTTTGATTTGCGCAAATTAGGAAATCTATCCTTACGCAAATGTAACCACACAAGATCTCCAGGTGCAAACACAACATGTTTTCTACCCTTATCTCCCGCAAGTTTATATTTAGCATTCATTGGCTCAATGTTTTCCTTACTTAACTCATGCATTTTTAAAATCAATTCAGCACGTTGTTTAGCATCAAAATTAACCTTCTCCGAAGATGGAAGAGGCAACAAATCAATAGGTGCACGAGGTAGGAAACCATACACAATTTCAAAAGGGCACATCTTAGTAGTAGAATGCAACGAACGATTATCAGCAAATTCAATATGAGGTAAGCATTCTTCCCACATTTTCTTATTATTCTTCAAAACAGCCCTAAGCATAGTAGACAAAGTTCTATTGACGACTTCATTTTGTCCATCAGTTTGAGGGTGACATGTAGTACTAAAAAGCAGTTTAGTCCCCAACTTAGCCCATAAACAACTCCAAAAGTGGCTAAGAAATGTAGTATCATGATCTGAAACAATAGTATTTGGCACACCATGCAAGCGAATAATTTCATGAAAGAACAAATCAGCAACATTAACAGCATCATCGCTTTTATGACATGGTATAAAGTGCGCCATTTTTGAGAATCTATCCACGACAACAAATATGCTATCCCTCCCCTTCTTTGTTCGAGGTAAACGTAAAACAAAGTCCATAGATATATCCTCCCAAGGAACACTAGGTACAGGCAAAGGCATATATAAACCATGAGGATTGAGTCGTGACTTAGCTTTTTGACATGTAGTGCAGCGAGCAACAAAACGCTCAACATCCCGTCTCATCTTTGGCCAAAAGAAATGTGTAGCAAGTACGTCCTCTGTCTTCTTCACACCAAAGTGTCCCATTAGTCCTCCTCCATGCGCCTCCTGCAACAACAAAAGACGAACGGAGCTAGCTGGAATGCATAGCTTGTTAGCACGGAACACAAATCCATCATTAACGACGAACTTGTTCCACGTTCTTCCTTCTTTACAATTCTGCATTACATCTTTAAAATCAGCATCATGCACATATTGATCTTTAATGGTCTCCAAACCAAATATTTTGAAGTCAAGTTGTGAAAGCATAGTATAGCGACGAGACAATGCATCAGCAATAACATTTTCTTTACCCTTCTTGTGTTTAATAACATAAGGGAAAGTCTCAATGAATTCAACCCATTTAGCATGTCTACGATTCAGTTTAGCTTGACTTTTAATATGTTTCAAAGATTCATGATCAGAATGTATAACAAATTCTTTGGGCCATAAATAATGTTGCCATGTCTCTAAAGTCCGAACAAGAGAATATAATTCTTTATCATAAGTAGAATAATTCAGACTAGGCCCACTCAATTTTTCAGAAAAGTATGCAACAGGTTTGCCATCTTGTAATAACACACCTCCTAATCCAATTCCACTAGCATCACATTCAAGCTCAAAAGTCTTATTAAAATCAGGGAGTTGGAGTAAAGGAGCATGTGTCAACTTATCTTTCAATACCGTGAAGGCTTCTTCCTGTGCGGTACCCCAAACAAAACGCACATCCTTCTTTGTAAGCTCGTTGAGAGGTGCAGCAATGGTGCTGAAATCTCTCACAAAACGCCTATAGAAACCAGTGAGGCCAAGGAAACTCCTCACTTGTGTGACAGTTTTGGGCTGCGGCCAACTCTCAATAGCTTCAATCTTGGCTTTATCAACTTCTATTCCTTGTGGAGTAACAACATAGACAAGAAAAGATACTCGGTCGGTGCAAAAGGTGCACTTTCCAAGGTTACCAAACAAACGTGCATCACGTAGAGCAATAAAAACAGCACGTAAATGTTCCAAATGTTCCTCCAACGATTTACTATAAATCAGTATATCATCAAAATAGACTACCACAAATCGTCCAATGAAAGCACGTAAAACTTCGTTCATTAATCTCATGAAAGTACTAGGTGCATTAGTTAACCCAAAAGGCATGACTAACCACTCATATAACCCAAACTTAGTTTTAAATGCAATTTTCCATTCATCTCCCAATTTCATACGAATTTGATGGTATCCACTACGCAAATCAACTTTGGAGAATATTCTGGAGCCACTCAATTCATCAAGCATATCATCTAGCCTAGGAATAGGATGACGATAACGAATAGTAATATTATTAATGCCTCTACAATCAACACACATACGCGATGTACCATCCTTTTTCGGAACTAGAATAATACGAACAGCACAAGGACTAAGGGATTCGCGAATATAACCTTTGTCGAGCAGCTCCTGGACTTGACGCATAATCTCCTTCGTCTCCTCTGGATTGGTACGGTATGGTGCACGGTTGGGTAGCGATGCACCGGGAATTAAGTCAATTTGATGCTCACTCCCTCGAATTGGTGGTAATCCCAGTGGCACGTCTTGTGGGAAGACGTCAGTGAACTCCTGCAAAATGTTAGTGACAGCAGGGGGCAAAGAGGAAGGCACGTCCTCGAATGAAAATAATGCCTCTTTGCACACAAAAGCATAGCAAACAGATTTGCTAAAATCTAGCTCATCAATATCAGATTTGGTGGTAAGTAAACTTGCACTTTTCAATTTAATTTCAGAAGCAACACTAGATGGTTTATTATTAGGCTTCATTTGTTGCTCAAATTCTTTTGCCAGAATCTGATTTTCACTCTTATTTTTCTCCTGTTTTGCTTTATTAGCTCTATTAATATCATCTTTCAAAATGGAAACAGGAGTCATAGGAAGCAAAGTAATATTTTTATCCTTATGAACAAGAGTATACTGATTGTTTCTACCATGGTGTATAGAATTTTTATCAAATTGCCATGGTCTACCAAGTAATAAGGAACATGCTTGCATAGGTACCACATCACAATCAATATAATCAACATATGTAGAGATACTAAAATGCACACGAACAGTACGTGTTACCTTAGCCTTGCCGCTGTTGTTAAACCATTGGATGTAGTAAGGATGCAGATGTGGTAGTGTGGTGAGAGACAGCTTCTCCACCATCTCCATGCTAGCCAAGTTGTTGCAGCTCCCTCCATCTATGATGACGCGAATAGAACGTTCCTTCACTACTCCCTTTGTATGGAACAAATTATGCCTCTGATTTTGCTTAGCTTGTGTGACCTGCACACTCAAAACACGTTGAGCAACTAAACATTCATACCTATCAGCGTCTTCAGGAGCCATGTATTGTGCTCAGGATCAGAATCATCTCCACCGTGTTCTTCACGTGTAATAAGAGCCAAAGTCTCCTCATCATAGTCACTAGCGGACTCATACCCACCATCCTCAGTAGCAATCATCACACGCTGAGATTTGCATTCTCTCGCATAATGACCTCTTCCCTTACAACGACGACAAATAATATCACTTGTGTGCCCTGTTGATGCCATGGAAGAAGAAGATATCTGTGCAGGCCCACCAGGTGTGCTCTTAGAAGATAGTGGTGGTTGTGCCTGCTTTCTTATATCACGGTTGGAGGTGGCACCTGATGGAGGTGATGGTGCATTGGAAGTAGAGGATGCACGTGGTGTCCATGATGAAGGTCGACCTGCAGAAAAGTTAGTTAGCACCAATGCCTGTCGATCCTGCACTTCACGTTCAGCTTTACAAGCAAGTTGGAATAAGCGAGTGATATTATTATACTCCTTATACTCTAGAATGGTCTGAATCTCTCTATTTAATCCACCCATAAAACAAGCAAGCATAGCTTCATTATCCTCAACAATACCACATCTAATCATGCCAGTTTGTAATTCTTGATAATATTCCTCTATAGATTTTTTTTCCTTGTCTTAAACGCTGCAATTTTTGAAGTAATTCACGTTGATAATATGGTGGAACCCAACGAGTACGCATAGCAGTTTTCAAAGCAGCCCAAGTAGTTGGGATATTATTCAGATATAATCTACGATGTTCAGACCACCACACACAAGCAAAACTAGTGAAAGCACAAAGTGCAGCAGCAACACGTCTCTCCTCGGGATATTCGAAACATGTAAAACGTTGTTCGGTTTCTAACTCCCAAGTAAGATATATATCAGGAACATATCTACCCTCAAATGGTGGAATATTCAATTTCAGTTTAGGAAGATGGTCATGATCTCGTACCTGAGCTGGTAATGCAGCCCTACCATTGCGATTATTTGCATGTGGACGACAAGGTGCTGGTGGTTGCACGTAGTTCTGATTTTGATCAACTTCATCCTCGTAATCTCCCGCATAATCATCCTCCTCCTCATCAGCAGCAGGAGCCACAGAAGTATCAACAGCAGCACCAACAGTTTGGCTAGGCTCAAGAGGGACACAGCTCGCTCGGCGGAGGGCTGTTTCGCGACGTGGAGGTAGTCGTTGTTGCTGTTGTTGTTGTTGTTGTTGTTGTTGTTGTTGTTGCAGAGGTGTGGCAGGTGCAGCCGGTGGTGGAAGACGTGCAAGCAGTTCATTAAATCTGTTATCGAGCTTTGTTTCGAACGTCTTCTCAAGCTCAGTGATCTTATCCATGGCCTCTTCAAAATTGTTCAGCACATCTTGCACCTGTTCAGTCATCATTTACTGAAACTTATCATGAAGCTCCTTGTTCGTTAAGTTCTCCCAGTCAATCTCGTCGGCTTGTGATCCCGGCATGGTTAGCAGCAATAGAAACACTCAAGAATATGATCCTACAGACTACTAACAAGTGGTGGTGGTGGTGGGTGTCACAAATCCGTCAAGCAAATCTCAAATTCTTACTAGTTCTTACCCAGCGGCAGTTGGTAATCGGCAACCGATGTAGTCAAAACTCTCAAAGCTTGGATAGAGCGATTACCAGGGAGAGTCAAACGCACGATGTAGATGTATGTGGAGCTGGGAAGGCTTATAATATGGTAGCAAAAAGGGTCAGCAATAATCAATTCAGAGATGCAAAGTTGAATAAACGCTCAACGATGGTACTGTGCTCGTCCTAGGCTAGACCGTGCTAGAGACGCGAGCCTAGAACACTAACAAAATCACGGCGCTGCACGTAAACAAGGGAAAAGCACACTCTGGAAAAAAAATCGCTTTGTTTTTTTTGCGCTCTTTTTTTGCGCTTCTCTTTTTTTTGCGAAAAATCGCTATAATGGCGAGTGTCTCAAAACTCTTCCCAGGTCACAATGACAGGATGGGCACAAAAAAATTGATTTTTTTCCTGAAGTCAGGGCAGCGACAACAAAAAAGTGCGACAAAAAATCACTATGTTGGCGAGTGTCTCAAAAGACTCAGAAAAGCCTAAAAACAAGATAGGGAAAAATATGTTTGGCCTAAAAACTGCCCGGGGGTCTCCAGACTCTTTTTCGAAACCTACTCAAGCAAGGAAACACGAATCGGAAAATAGATGGATCTCGAAAACAAACCTAATATGAGAAGAACTCGGATTGGTGGTGGATATATGATGGTAAGATATGGCAGCGGTGGTGGTATGTAACACCCCGGATGTAACTTTCCATATTTGTAACTCAAACTCTTGCCATTTTCGGCTATGTGTTATGATATTCCCTCCGTGGTCGGGTTTTGTTTTTTGTTTTGCATTTTGTTCATGTCATGCATCTCATATCATGTCATCATGTGCATCTCATTTGCATACGTGTTCGTCTCATGCATCCGAGCATTTTCCCCGTTGTCTGTTTTGCAATACGGCACTCCCACCTCCTTCGGCGCACCCCTTTTGTTTCTTTCGTGAGCGGGTGTTGAACATTCTCGGAATAGACCGAGGCTTGCCAAGTGGCCTTGGTATACCACCCGTAGACCATCTGTCAAGTTTCGTTCCATTTGGAGGTCGTTTGGTACTCCAACGGTTAACCGGGCAACCGCAAAGTCCTTTTGTGTGTTGCAGCAAAAAAAACCCTCCAAACAGCCCAAAACCCCTCTTAGTCACCTCCATGCTCTAGGTCGTTCGATCACGATCGTGTGGGCGAAAACCGTGCTCCATTTGGACTCTCCTAGCTCCCTCTACCTATAAATATGTGAGACTCCCCGAAATTCCGGATCCCCGAAACCCTAGCCCTCTCCCTCCGCGCGCCGGATGTGTCCGCCCGGCGCCGGACGAAAGCCGCCGCCACCCCCGCGCCAATCACAGCCCACCACGTGGCGCCGTACACCGCGCCGCCGCCGAAGCCCGCAAGCCCGCAAGCCCGCAACCGGCCCCCGCGGCCCGCCCGTCGCCCCCCGCCGCCCGAGCCTCCTCCCGCGGCTCCGACCGCACTCGCCGGACCCGAGCCGGCCGGACCTCGCCGCGCCGCCCGGCCGGACCTCGACGGCGCGTCCGCCGCCCGAGCCCCGACGCCGTCCTCGCCGCCTCATCCCGCCGCCGTCCCCGCCGACCCCGGCGCCTCCTCCTCCTCCCTCGCCGAGCTCGCTCCGGTGAGCAGCAGCAGCTCCGGCGAGCCCGAGCCGGCCCGCGCCGATCCAGATCTGGAGATCCTAGGGTTGACTTCTCCCCCTCTCAAATTTCCCCAAGTCCTGAAGTTTTACTTTCTGTTCCATACTTCATCGCATCATAAATCTTTGCATATAGCTCCGTTTCGTGCGTGTAATATATCAAAATGTTCGTCTCAAGATGCTCTTCATTTTGTTCCATTGTGCCATGCTTGTTTGAGTCCATCTTGATTCCCAAATCTCTGGTGCAAGAGTGCTAATTGCTGTTACCTGCTGTTACTTATCAGAACATGAGGTTTTGTTATTTTTGTTGCACTTAATCTCATCTTTCCAGTGGCATGCTTGGGTTGCCAAGTTACTGCCTTGTTCATCATTTTTTTTCGGAGCACGCGTATGCATCGCATGTCATATCTCGCATATCATACATGTTTTGCATCATGTTGTTTGTGCATTTCTCGTGATTGATTGTGGTTCCGTTGCTTGTGTTCTTGTTGTGGGTAGATCCGGGAGACGAGTTCGTGAACGAGGAACCTGTCGAGTACGCTTACGAGGATCAAGCTTTCGACAACTCTGAGAACCTTGCAGGCAAGATGACCATACCCTTGCAATCACTTCTATCTTTGCTTTGCTAGTTGTTCGTTCTATTGCCATGTTGCGCTACCTACCACTTGCTATATCATGCCTCCCATATTGCCATGTCAAGCCTCTAACCATCCTTTCCTAGCAAACCGTTGTTTGGCTAAGTTACCGCTTTTGCTCAGCCCTTCTTATAGCGTTGTTAGTTGCAGGTGAAGTTGAAGTTGGTTCCATGTTGGAACATGGATATTTTGGAATATCACAATATCTCTTATTTAATTAATGCACCTATATATATTTGGTAAGGGTGGAAGGCTCGGCCTTATGCCTGGTGTTTTGTTCCACTCTTGCCGCCCTAGTTTCCGTCATACCGGTATTATGTTCCTTGAGTTTGCGTTCCTTACGCTGTTGGGAGATTTATGGGACCCCCTTGACAGTTCGCTTTGAATAAAACTCCTCCAGCAAGGCCCAACCTTGGTTTTACCATTTGACCACCTACCACCTACACTTCCCTTGGGTTTTCGCGAGCCCGAGGGTCATCTTTATTTTAGACCCCCACGGGCCAGTGCTCCTTCGAGTGTTGGTTCGAACCGAGCAGCCTGCGGGGCCACCTCGGGGAAACTCGAGGTCTGGTTTTACTCATAGCTTGACTTATCCGATGTGCCCTGAGAACGAGATATGTGCAGCTCCTATCGGGATTTGTCGGCACATTCAGGCGGCTTTGCTGGTCTTGTTTTACCATTGTCGAAATGTTTTGTAAACAGGGATTCCGAGACTGATCGGGTCTTCTCGGGAGAAGGTTTATCCTTCGTTGACCGTGAGAGCATATAATGGGCTAAGTTGGGACACCCCTGCAGGGTATTATCTTTCGAAAGCCGTGCCCGCGGTTATGAGGCAGATGGGAATTTGTTAATGTCCGGTTGTAGAGAACTTGTCACTTGACTTAATTAAAATACATCAACCGTGTGTGTAGCCGTGATGGTCTCTTCTCGGCGGAGTCCGGGAAGTGAACACGGTTTGAGTTACGCATGAACGTAAGTAGTTTCAGGATCACTTCTTGATCATTTCTAGCTTCGCGACCGTTGCGTTGCTTCTCTTCTCGCTCTCATTTGCGTATGTTAGCCACCATATATGCTTAGTGCCTGCTGCAGCTCCACCTCATTGCACCATCCTTTCCTATAAGCTTAAATAGTCTTGATCTCACGGGTGTGAGATTGCTGAGTCCTTGTGACTCACAGATTCTACCAAAACAGTTGCAGGTGCCGACGATGCCAGTGCAGATGATGCAACCGAGCTCAAGTGGGAGTTCGATGAGGAACGTGGTCGTTCCTATGTTTTGTTTCCTGATGATCAGTACTGGAGCCCAGTTGGGACGATCGGGGATCTAGCATTTGGGGTTATCTTATTTTCATTTGGATTTTGACCGTAGTCGGTCTATGTGTGGATGTTGGATGATGTATGAATTAATTTATGTATTGTGTGAAGTGGCGATTGTAAGCCAACTCTCGTTATCCCATTCTTGTTCATTACATGGGATTGTGTGAAGATGACCCTTCTTGCGACAAAACCACAATGCGGTTATGCCTCTAAGTCATGCCTCGACGCGTGGGAGATATAGCCGCATCGTGGGCGTTACATGGTATATGGCTACGGATTGGTGGTAGTATATGGATACAGATCGGTGGCGGATAAGCGGTGGTGGTAGATGGCAGGAGCGATGACGATGGTGCGGCGGCGGCGTGACAACTTGTGAACAGAACTCGAAACTCTAAGGGAAACTAGACGCTAAGACCAGCAACTTGACATGACGATGCAACCGCAAATTCAACAAAGCAAAATACTGAAGAGACTATGCAAAGGCTCAGATTGGTTCGGATATGATGAACTAACCCTAATTTTTTTGTGGCTTTTTCGTGGACTGTAGGTATGAAGAACCGACTCGATCTAAACTACGAAAAACTGTAAAATCTCACCGAGCAACCTGAAAATCTGATACCAGTTGATAGAGGCAAAGGTGTCCCATCTTTCGATGAGATGGTGGCTATCGTTTTGGAGGAAGTCGACTTTGACGATCCGACTACGAACGTGCGAGGACGTCGCGCCTTAGCAATCGCTAAACCAACTCCGAGAGGTTATTGACCACGCCGGAGCATGATCAACCTGACCACGAAGGTTTGTTTCTTGCAGGCAAACGAAGAACAAGCAAGAAACTAAGATTGCACTCTAGATATTGCGAATATAAGAGGAAAGCTTTATTGATCAAGGTGGGGTTCTATGACGCCTTTGTCTGGTCATTGAACACAAACGAAGTACGCGAAGTTGCAGCTATGGCGAACTTTTAATCTAAACAAAACCCAAAGTCTAAACGACGCCCTAAGGGCTGTATATATGGAGGAAGAGGGGGGAATTTCGTGGCCCTTGGAGGAGGGGTCCGAAACCAACCCTAACTCTTGTTTCCCCACACATACGGACTCTAAAAACAGCCTATACTTAAGTATTTCGAAATTACATGGGCCTGGCCCAATAATAAGGTGACGCAACACCTAGAATAGCCTCTGGACGAAATTTATGAAGTGGCATCTTATATATTTCGTCCAAGGCTTCATGCACTCCTTATGGTGGCTTCAAAGTCCTGAAATCATCACTTGTAACTCCATTCTTGTTCCCCTTGCGCATGCCATCAACTCCATGCTTGTTCTTGCTCCAATGTTCATCCTTCTCCAAGCTAGGCCCTTCATTTGTAAGCAAAACAAATGTATCCAATTTAGGCAACATCATATTCTCATGAACATTAGAATCATTACCAAGAAACGAAAGTACCTGGTAATTTAATTGGTGTGCGCGAGCTCTAGTAATTGGTCCAGTATGTGTAACAGTAGGGGCTGTGGGTGTAACAATGGTATTGATGTCCTCATCATCCGGTCAATAACCAACAGCGGAACCCAGATGCTCATATTGGTTCCTAAATATTCTACGAAGATCTTTATCGGTCAAACCGCAATGACAACATGCGTCATTCCCTTTGTCATCGGTATGTTACTTGCCCGAGATTCGATCGTCGATATCCATACCTAGTTCAATCTCGTTACTGGCAAGTCTCTTTACTCGTTCCATAATACATTATCCCGCAACTAACTCATTAGTCACATTGCTTGCAAGGCTTATCATGATGTGCATTACCGAGAGAGCCCAGAGATACCTCTCCGATACTCGGAGTGACAAATCCTAATCTCGATCTATGCCAACCCAACAAACACCTTCGGAGATACTTGTATAGTATCTTTATGATCACCCAGTTATGTTGTGACGTTGATAGCACACAAGGTATTCCTCCGGTATTCGGGAGTTGCATAATCTCATAGTCAAAGGAATATGTATAAGTCATGAAGAAAGCAATAGCAATAAAACTTAACGATCATTATGCTAAGCTAACGGATGGGTCTTTTCCATCACATCATTCTCCTAATGATGTGATCCCATTCATCAAATGACAACACATGTCTATGGTTAGGAAACTTAACCATCTTTGATTAATGATCTAGTCTAGTAGAGGCATACTAGGGACACTATGTATTGTCTATGTATTCACACATGTATCAAGTTTCCGGCTAATACAATTCTAGCATGAATAATAAACATTTATCATGATATAAGGAAATATAAATAACAACTTTATTATTGCCTCTAGGGCATATTTCCTTCAATCTCCCACTTTCACTAGAGTCAGTAATCTAGATTACATTGTAATGATTCTAACACCCATGGAGTCTTGGTGCTGATCATGTTTTGCTCGTGGAAGAGGCTTAGTCAATAGGTCAGCAACATTCAGATCCGTATGTATTTTGCAAATCTCTATGTCTCCCTCCTTGACTTGATCACAGATGGATTTGAAGCGTCTCTTGATGTGTTTGGTTCTCTTGTGAAATCTGGATTCCTTAGCTGAGGCAATTGCTCCAGTATTGTCACAAAAGATTTTCATTGGACACAATGCACTAGGTATTACACCTAGATCGGATATGAACTCCTTCATCCAGACTCCTTCATTTGCTGCTTTCGAAGCAGCTATGTACTCCGCTTCACACGTAGATCCCGCCACGACGCTTTTCTTGGAACTGCACCAACTAAAAGCTCCATGATAACTGATACGTCTCCATCGTATCTACTTTTCCAAACACGTTTGCCCTTGTTTTGGCTCTAACTTGCATGATTTGAATGGAACTAACCCGGACTGACGCTATTTTCAGCAGAATTGCCATGGTGTTATTTTTGTGCAGAAATAAAAGTTCTCGGAATGAATTGAAACTTCACGGAGAATTTTTTGGAATATATAAAAAAATACTAGCTAAAGAATCTAGACCAGGGGGACCACACCTTGTCCAATAGGGTGGGGGCGCGCCTACCCCCCCCCCCCCCGGCACGCCCCCCTGCCTCATGGGCCCCCTGGAGCTCCACCGACCTCAACTCCAACTCTATATATTCACGTTCAGGGAGAAAAAATCAGAGAGAAGGATTCGTCGCGTTTTACGATACGGAGCCGCCGCCAAGCCCTAATCTCTCTCGGGAGGGCTGATCTGGAGTCCGTTCGGGGCTCCGGAGAGGGGAATCTGTCGCTGTCGTCATCATCAACCTTCCTCCATCACCAATTTCATGATGCTCACCGCCGTGCGCGAGTAATTCCATCATAGGCTTGCTGGACGGTGATGGGTTGGATGAGATTTACCATGTAATCGAGTTAGTTTTGTTAGGGTTTGATCCCTAGTGTGCATTATGTTCCGAGATTGATTTTGCTATGACTTTGCTATGCTTAATGCTTGTCACTAGGGCCCGAGTGCCATGATTTCAGATCTGAACCTATTATATTTTCATGAATATATGTGAATTCTTGATCCTATCTTGCAAGTCTATAGTCACCTATTATGTGTTATGATCCGTTAACCCCGAAGTGACAATAATCGGGATACTTACCGGTCATGACCGTAGTTTGAGGAGTTCATGTATTCACTAAGTGTTAATGCTTTGGTCCGGTACTCCATTAAAAGTAGGCCTTAATATCCCTTAGTTTCCAATAGGATCCCGCTGCCACGGGAGGGTAGGACAAAAGATGGCATGCAAGTTCTTTTCCATAAGCATGTATGACTATATTCGGAATACATGCCTACGTTACATTGATGAACTGGAGCTAGTTCTATGTCACCCTATGTTATAACTGTTGCATGAGGAATCGCATCCGACATAATTATCCATTACTGATCCAATGCCTACGAGCTTTTCACATATTGATCTTTGCTTAGTTACTTTTCCGTTACTGCTGTTACAATTACTACAAAACTGCTACTGTTACTTTTGCCACTGCTACCGTTACTTCCATATTACTTTGCTACTAAATACTTTGCTGCAGATATTAAGTTTTCTAGGTGTGGTTGAATTGACAACTCAACTGCTAATACTTGAGAATATTCTTTGGCTCCCCTTGTGTCGAATCAATAAATTTGGGTTGAATACTCTACCCTCGAAAACTGTTGCGATCCCCTATACTTGTGGGTTATCAAGACTATTTTCTGGCGCCGTTGCCGGGGAGCATAGCTCTATTCTTTGACTCACTTGGGATTTATATCTGCTGATCACTATGAGGAACTTGAAAGACGAGAAAACCAAAATTTATCCCTCAACTACGGGGGGAGGTAAGGAACTGCCATCTAGCTCTGCACTTGATTATCCTTCTGTTTTGAGTAAACTTGCGACACCTAAACCTGCTTCTGCTATTAATTCTGATATGTCGCATGTTATTGATGATGCCACTTCTGCTATGCATGATACTTTTGATGAAACTACTTCTATGCTTGATAATACTGTGCCACTAGGTGAATTTCTTGATGAACAACTTGCTAGGGCTAGAGAGAATAAAATCATTGAAACTGATAATATTGATGAAACTGATGATGAAGATTCTCCTCCTAGATATGAATTGCCTATTGTGCCTGAGGGTTATGTTATGGATGAAGAAACTGCTAGAGACTTACTTGCTTGCAATGATAGATATGATCTTAAGAAATTATAAGCTAAGCTTAAAGAAAAATCTTTGAATGCTAGAATGAAATATGACCCTGCTTTTGCTACTTCACCTATCAGTGTTACTGATAAGGATTATGATTTCTCTGTTGATCCTGAGATAATTACTTTGGTTGAATCTGATCCTTTTCATGGTTATGAATCTGAAACTGTTGTGGCACAGCTTACTAAATTAATGATATAGCCACCCTATTCACTAATGATGAGAAAACTTGCTACTACTATATCCTTCAATTATTTCCGTTCTCATTAAAGGGCGATGCCAAAACATGGTTTAATTCTCTTGATCCTGGTTGTGTGCGTAGTCCCCAGGATATGATTTATTACTTCTCTGCTAAATATTTCCCCGCTCATAAGAAACAAGCTGCCTTAAGGGAAATATATAATTTTGTGCAAATTGAAGAAGAGAGTCTCCCACAAGCTTGGGGGAGGCTTCTCCAATTACTTAATGCTTTGCCTGATCATCCTCTCAAGAAAAATGAAATACTTGATATCTTTTATAATGGACTGACCGATGCTTCCAGAGACCACCTGGATAGTTGTGCTGGTTGTGTTTTCAGGGAAAGAATAGTTGATCAAGCCGAATTGCTATTGAATAATATGTTCAGTAATGAAAATAATTGGATACTTCCTAAACCAACTCCTAAGCCAGCTCCAAAGAAAAGGGGTATTCTATTTCTCAGTCCTGAAGATATGCAAGAGGCAAAGAAATCTATGAAAGAAAAGGGTATTAAAGCTGAAGATGTTAAGAATTTACCACCTATTGAAGAAATACATGGTCTTAATAACCCGACACAGATAGTAAAGGTAAATTCTCTCTATAGATTTGATGAAGGTGATATTCCTCGTTATAAGTCTGCTAGCCAATGCTTAGATGAGTTTGATGACTTCAAGGTTAAACAAGAAAACTTCAATGCTTATGTTGGTAGACAATTGAAACGTAATGCTTATATGATTGAACACTTGAGTGATTATATGTATAGAGTTAAAGGTGAACTTAAACTCATTAGTAAACATGCTTCTATGGTTACCACTCAAGTAGAGCAAGTGCTTAAAGCTCAAAATGATTTTCTCAATGAATTAAATAATAAGAAAAATGATAATATTGTTAGAGTTATGACTAGAGGGGGTAAAATGACTCAAAAACCTTTGTATCCTGCGGGCCACCCTAAGAGAATTGAGCAAGATTCTCAGAGAACTAATGTTGATGCACCTAGTCCTTCTAAGAAGAAGAAAAAGAAAAATGATAGGACTTTGCATGCTTCTAGTGAACCTGTTGTTGACACACCTAAGAATCCCAATGATATTTATATTTCTGATGCTGAAACACAATCTGGTAATGAACATGAACCTAGTGATAATATTAATGATGATGTTCATGTTGATGCTCAACCTAGCAATAACAATGATGTAGAGATTGAACCTGTTGTCGATCTTCATAACCCACAATCAAAGAATCAACGTTATGATAAAAGAGACTTCATTGCTAGGAAGCACGGTAAAGAAAGAGAACCATGGGTTCAGAAACCCATGCCTTTCCCTCCTAAACCATCCAAGAAAAAGGATGATGAGAATTTTGAGCGCTTTGCTGAAATGATTAGACCTATCTTTTTGCGTATGCGTTTGACTGATATGCTTAAAATGAATCCTTATGCTAAGTATATGAAAGAAATTGTTACAAATAAAAGAAAGATACCGGAAGCTGAAATTTCCACCATGCTTGCTAATTATACTTTTAAAGGTGGAATGCCTAAGAAACTTGGAGATCCAGGAGTACCAACTATACCTTGCTCCATTAAAAGAAACTATGTTAAAACTGCTTTATGTGATCTTGGAGCCGGTGTTAGTGTTATGCCTCTCTCTTCATATCGTAGACTTGATTTGAATAAGTTGACACCTACTAAAATATCTTTGCAAATGGCCGATAAATCAACCGCTATACATGTCGGTATTTGTGAGGATGTGCCTGTTGTGGTTGCAAACGTTACTATCTTTACGGACTTTGTTATTCTTGATATTCCCGAGGACGATAGTATGTCGATTATCCTTGGTAGACCCTTTTTGAATACTACAGGGGCTGTTATTGATTGCAACAAAGGCAATGTCACTTTTCATGTTAATGGTAATGAGCACACGGTACACTTCCCGAGGAAACAGCCTCAAGTCCACAGTATCAATTCTACTGGAAAAATTCCAATGATTACTATTGGAGGTTTTGAATTTCCTCTTCCTACTGTCAAAAAGAAATATGATATTCTTATTTTCGGGGACGTGCATATCCCTGTTGAGGTAACCTAGTGCTATTCGAAAATTCTCCGGTTGCATGCGATTCGGAATGAGTTTGTTAACAAGACTTGATCAACCTTGTTAATGGATTCCTTTTGATGAACATGAGATGGATGAAGTTAGACAGCACAACTCTCTGTACCCTCCTTTTCCTTTCTGTTATTTAGAATAAATAAAGCAAAAATAGTATTTTCTGTCTGTTTTCTGAATTATCCTTGCAATAAAAAATACCCCGAAAATAAAAGTTCTCCAAATGTCCCGAAAATGAAATATGAATTTTTGTAGAATATTTAAGTATATTTGGCACTGAGAACACACCAGAGGGGGCAACCACCTGGCCACGAGGGTGCAAGGCGCGCCCACCCCCCTGGGCGCACCCACCTGCCTCATGGGCCCCACGTGGCCCCCCTCCACTTATTCCTGTACCCACACACTTCGTCTTCCTCCAGAAAAAATCACCACCTAGCTCAAACCCGTGTTCTATCTCATCTTGCTGCGATTTTCGATCTCCTTGCTCAAAGCTCCACTCACAAAACTGCTTTGGGAGATTGTTCTTCGGTATGTGACTCCTCCAATGGTCCAATTAGTTTTTGTTCTAGTGCTTTATTTATTGCAAATTTTTGCTGCTTAGGTGACCCTGTTCTTGAGCTTGCATGTCAAATTTATTTGGTCCCAAGTAGTTCTAATGCATGATATAGTCTCTAGGCACTTGTGGGAGTAGTTGCTATCAATCTTGTTGAGTTTGGTTCACTTTTATTTTGAGTCACTAAAAATTTCAGAAATTTTTCAGAGGAAGAAATATGTTTAGGAAAATGTACCAAGGTGGTTCTTCAAGGAAGCAAGGACCCAGGCCCGCAATACGTGAGCCGGACTATGAACTACCAAGAGAAGCTCAAGTGCGGCCTTGTGAATGGCCGTCAGAAAATTTCATGTCCAAGCAGGAATTAAGGAGGAATTTGGAGCATATGTGCGTAACGCTGAACTTGAGGGCTTCATGTCAGATAAGTGCCCCCAATACCACTACCTAACTGATTCCTTTGTGAGAAGGTCTAAATTTACATCATCACGCAATTCTCACACTGTCCTATTTGATCTTTATGATAAATCTTATACCATGGACTTAGAAGATTTTAATACTGCTTGTAAACTCCGGCAATTGGGTAGTGCTAGTGAACCTCGCAAATCTGAGTTTAAAGATTTTCTTGCTAGTATCATTGCGGGGAATCTAGAGCACAAGCTACCATAGGGAGCATCTATTTTCCTGATATACATTATTTTGCTCTCTCTATAGGAAGATGCATAAATGGTAAGGATGAGGCATGTCACATGTGTGTTCGAGATCTTAGTGTTCTCAAGAGTGATGTGTTAGGAGATAAACAATATAACTTGGGGGCTATTGTTGCACGAAGGTTGCATCATAACAGTATTAGTGGAGATTTATTTGGTGGAATTTATGCAACCCGTGTAGCTAATTATCTTGAGATACCCATACATGAAAATGATATGGAATTGCCTCCTGCTTATTTAGATTATGATGATATGGTTTGTCATCAGTTTATTGAGAGGAATAAACAGTTCCTCCAATACCGACTAATCTTTGACAGACGTCGCACTGTCCATGTTGCTCTCCCTGCTCCTGGTTTCTTTGACTTTCAGGCAAAAGGGAGATATATTATAACCAGGGAGGAGGTGAACGAGCATGAGAGGAGGATGGAGGCAGCTTGCCTCCAAGCTGCAGCTCATGAGGCAATAGCTGCTGCATCTCAGTACGACCCCAGCTACAACTTTGATCCATGGGCATAGACCAACTTAGGACGAAAGCCTAAGCTTGGGGGAGTACATATTCTCACCGACATTAAATTCATGTACACACACTCATTCTAGTTGTCGGTGCTCATACTTTTTCTTTGTACTATCCATGTTAGTTTATTTTCTTTTTCTTGCTTTCTTCTTGTGTGTTTGAATAACCTTGAGAAAAACCAAAAAAAATAGTTGTAGCTTTTAGCTAGTTTACTTTCTATGCCTGTAGTAGTAATAATTAAAAGAAAACCCAAAAAGATTTCTCGTTCTTCTTTTGCTTGTTGGGAGCTTTCCCGTGTAAATAGTTTTATTTCTTTTCTTTTCTTTGGGGTCGAGATGAGAAGACCATAATAAAAATGTTGAAGTGGCTCTTATATGCATTATTGTTTATTTAACCAAGAGCCCATATTACCTTGTCTTCTCATGTGTATTAAAATGCCTGCAGATTCCAGCTTAGTCCAATGCATGTGCACTATCATTATTATCCACACCGTTCGGTCGTGCAAGTGAAAGGCAATAATGACGATATATGATGGACTGATTGAGATGAGAAAAGCTAGTATGAACTCGACCTCTCTTGTTTTTGTAAATATGATTAGTTCATCGTTCCTGATTTAGCCTATTATGAATGAAACATGTTTGCAATGACAATTAGATATTATACTTGCTTATGCCATGCTTAATTAGCTAGGAGTTTATAATGGTTTACCTTGCGTGCCAACATGCTATTAAAATGGTTGTGATGTGGTATGATAGGGCGGCATCCTCCTTTGAATGATTCAAGTGGCTTGACTTGGCACATGTTCACACATGAGTTGAAACAAAATCAACATAGCCTCCACGATTTATGTTCATGGTGGATTGTATCCTACTCATGTTTGCACTCAATGTTTATTAATTTTAAGGCATGTTCATGACTGTTGTCGCTCTCTAGTTGGTCGCTTCCCAGTCTCTTTCTAGCCTTCACTTGTACTAAGCGGGAATACTGCTTGTGCATCCACTTCCATAAACCCCAAAGTTATTCCATATGAGTCCACCATACCTTCCTATATGCGGTATCTACCTGCCGTTCCAAGTAAATTTGTGTGTGCCAAACTCTAAACCTTCAAATGAAATTCTGCTTTGTATGCTTGAATAGCTCATGTATCAACTAGGGCTGTCTGTATCTCCCATGCTAGGCGGGTTATTCTCAAGAGGAGTGGAGTCCGCTCCTCACTCACGAGAAAATGGCTAGTCACCGGGATGCCCAGTCCCATGCTCAAACCAAATCAAAATAATTGCAAACAAAACTCCCCCAGGACTGTTGTTAGTTGGAGGCACCCGTTGTTTCGGGCAAGCCATGCATTGATGCTTGTTGGTGGTGGGCGAGTATAAACTTTACCATTATGTTTGGGAACCGCCTATAATGTGTGTAGCATGGAAGATATCGAGATCTCTCGGTTGTTATGTTGACAATGAAAGTATGCCTTGCTACCTCTTGAGCACTGCGTTGGTTTTCCCTTGAAGAGGAAAGGGTGATGCAGCAAAGTAGCGTAACTATTTCCCTCAGTTTTTGAGAACCAAGGTATCAATCCAGTAGGAGGCTACGCGCGAGTCCCTCGCACCTACACAAAACAAATAAATCCTCGCAACCAACGCGATAAGGGGTTGTCAATCCCTACACGGTCACTTACGAGAGTGAGATCTGATAGATATGATAGGATAATATTTTTGGTATTTTTATGATAAAGATGCAAAGTAAAATAAAAGCAAATAAAAAGCAAAGGAAATAACTAAGTGTTGGAAGATTAATATGATGAAGATAGACCCGGGGGCCATAGGTTTCACTAGTGGCTTCTCTCAAGAGCATAAGTATTTTACGGTGGGTGAACAAATTACTGTTGAGCAATTGACAGAATTGAGCATAGTTATGAGAATATCTAGGTATGATCATGTATATAGGCATCACGTCCGAGACAAGTAGACCGACTCCTGCCTGCATCTACTACTATTACTCCACACATCGACCGCTATCCAGCATGCATCTAGAGTATTAAGTTCATAAGAACAGAGTAACGCCTTAAGCAAGATGACATGATGTAGAGGGATAAATTCATGCAATATGATAAAAAACCCATCTTGTTATCCTCGATGGCAACAATACAATACGTGCCTTGCTGCCCCTACTGTCACTGGGAAAGGACACCGCAAGATTGAACCCAAAGCTAAGCACTTCTCCCATTGCAAGAAAGATCAATCTAGTAGGCCAAACCAAACTGATAATTCGAAGAGACTTGCAAATATAACCAATCATACATAAAAGAATTCAGAAGATTCAAATATTGTTCATAGATAAACTTGATCATAAACCCACAATTCATCGGTCTCAACAAACACACCGCAAAAGAAGATTACATCGAATAGATCTCCACGAGAGAGGGGGAGAACATTGTATTGAGATCCAAAAAGAGAGAAGAAGCCATCTAGCTAATAACTATGGACCCAAAGGTTTGAGGTAAACTACTCACACTTCATTAGAGGGGCTATGGTGTTGATGTAGAAGCCCTCCGTGATCGATGCCCCCTCCGGCGGAGCTCCAGAACAGGCCCCAAGATGGGATCTCGTGGGTACAGAAGGTTGCGGCGGTGGAATTAGGTTTTTGGCTCCGTATCTGATCGTTTGGGGGTACGTAGGTATATATAGGAGGAAGGAGTATGTCGGTGGAGCAACAAGGGGCCCACGAGGGTGGAGGGCGCGCCTGGGGGGGTAGGCGCGCCCCCTACCTCGTGGCTTCCTCGAAGCTTCCTTGACTTAGGGTCCAAGTCTCCTGGATCATGTTCGTTCCAAAAATCACGTTCCCGAAGGTTTCATTCCGTTTGGACTCCGTTTGATATTCTTTTTCTGCGAAACTCTGAAATAGGCAAAAAACAGCAATTCTGGGCTGGGCCTTCCGGTTAATAGGTTAGTCCCAAAAATAATATAAAAGTGAATAATAAAGCCCAATAATGTCCAAAACAGAAGATAATATAGCATGGAGCAATCAAAAATTATAGATACGTTGGGGACGTATCAAGCATCCCCAAGCTTAATTCCTGCTCGTCCTCGAGTAGGTAAATGATAAAAACAGAATTTTTGATGCGGAATGCTACTAGGCATAATTTCAATGTAATTCTTCTTACTTGTGGTATGAATATTCAGATCCGAAAGATTCAAGACAAAAGTTTAATATTGACATAAAAATAATAATACTTCAAGCATACTAACTAAGCAATTATGTCTTCTCAAAATAACATGGCCAAAGAAAGTTCATCCCTACAAAATCATATAGTTTAGTCATGCTCCATTTTCGTCACACAAGAATGCTCTCATCATGCACAACCCCGATGACAAGCCAAGCAATTGTTTCATACTTTAGTAATCTCAAACTTTATAAACCTTCACGCAATACATGAGCGTGAGCCATGGATATAGCACTATGGGTGGAATAGAGTATAATGATGGGGGTTATGTGGAGAAGACAAAAAGAGAGAAAGTCTCACATCAACGAGGCTAATCAATGAGCTATGGATATGCCCATCGATTGATGTTAATGCAAGGAGTAGGGATTGCCATGCAACGGATGCACTAGAGCTATAAATGTATGAAAGCTCAACAAAAGAAACTAAGTGGGTGTGCATCCAACTTGCTTGCTCACGAAGACCTAGGGAACTTTAGGAGGCCCATTGTTGGAATATACAAGCCAAGTTCTATAATGAAAAATTCCCACTAGTATATGAAAGTGACAAAACAAGAGACTCTCTATCATGAAGATTATGGTGCTACTTTGAAGCACAAGTGTGGAAAAAAGGATAGTAGCATTGTCCCTTTTTATTTCTCTCTTTTTTTTGGGCCTTCTTTTTTTTGGCCTTTTTTTTGGGACAATGCTCTATTAAATGATGATCATCACACTTCTATTTATTTACAACTCAATGATTACAACTCGATACTAGAACAAAGTATGACTCTATATGAATGCCTCCGGCGGTGTACCGGGATATGCAATGAACCAAGAGTGACATGTATGAAAGAATTATGAACGGTGGCTTTGCCACAAATACTATGTCAACTACATGATCATGCTAAGCAATATGACAATGATGAACGTGTCATGATAAACGGGATGGTGGAAAGTTGCATGGCAATATATCTCGGAATGGCTATGGAAAAGCCATAATAGGTAGGTATGGTGGCTGTTTTGAGGAAGATATAAGGAGGTTTATGTGTGAAAGAGCGTATCATATCACGGGGTTTGGATGCACCGGCGAAGTTTGCACCAACTCTCAATGTGAGAAAGGGCAATGCACGGTACCGAAGAGGCTAGCAATGATGGAAAGGTGAGAGTGCGTATAATCCATGGACTCAACATTAGTCATAAAGAACTCACATACTTATTGCAAAAATCTACAAGTCATCAAAAACCAAGCATTACGCGCATGCTCCTAGGGGGATAGATTGGTAGGAAAAGACCATCGCTCGTCCTCGACCGCCACTCATAAGGAGGACAATCAAAGAACACCTCATGTTTCAAATTTGTTACATAACGTTTACCATACGTGCATGCTACGGGACTTGCAAACTTCAACACAAGTATTTCTCAAATTCACAACTACTCAACTAGCACAACTTTAATATCACTACCTCCATATCTCAAAACAATCATCAAGCATCAAACTTCTCTTAGTATTCAACACACTCATAAGGAAGTTTTTACAAATCTTGAATACCTAGCATATTAGGATTATTTAAGCAAATTACCATGCTATTTAAGACTCTCAAAATAATCTAAGTGAAGCATGAGAGATCAATAGTTTCTATAAAACAAATCCACCACCGTGCTCTAAAAGATATAAGTGAAGTATTAGAGCAAAACTATATAACTCAAAAGATATAAGTGAAGCACATAGAGTATTCTAATAATTTCCGAATCATGTGTGTCTCTCTCAAAAGGTGTGTACAGCAAGGATGATTGTGGTAAACTAAAAAGCAAAGACTCAAATCATACAAGACGCTCCAAGCAAAACACATATCATGTGGTGAATAAAAATATAGCTCCAAGTAAAGTTACCGATGGAAGTAGACGAAAGAGGGGATGCCTTCCGGGGCATCCCCAAGCTTTGGCTTTTTGGTGTCCTTAGATTATCTTGGGGGTGCCATGGGCATCCCCAAGCTTAGGCTCTTGCCACTCCTTGTTCCATAATCCATCAAATCTTTCACCCAAAACTTGAAAACTTCACAACACAAAACTCAGCAGAAAATCTCGTGAGCTCCGTTAGCGAAAGAAAACAAAAGACCACTTCAAGGTACTGTAATGAACTCATTCTTTATTTATATTGGTGTTAAACCTACTGTATTCCAACTTCTCTATGGTTTATAAACTATTTTACTAGCCATAGATTCATCAAAATAAGCAAACAACACACGAAAAACAGAATCTGTCAAAAACAGAACAGTCTGTAGTAATCTGTAACTAACGCAAACTTCTGGAACTCCAAAAAATCAGCCAAAATAGGAAGACCTAGAAATTTGTTTATTGATCAGCAGCAATTGGAATCAGTATTTTATCACGTTCTGGTGATTTTTAACAATTATTTTCGTGAACAGAAAGTTTCTGGAAATTTCTGCAAGATCAAATAACTATCATCCAAGAAGATCCTATAGGTTTAACTTGGCACAAACACTAATTAAAACATAAAAACACATCTAACCAGAGGCTAGATCAAATATTTATTCCTAAACAGAAGCAAAAAGCAAAAAACTAAAAATAAAATTGGGTTGCCTCCCAACAAGCGCTATCGTTTAACGCCCCTAGCTAGGCATAAAAGCAAGGATAGATCTAGGTATTGCCATCTTTGGTAGGCAATCCATAAGTGGCTCTCATAATAGATTCATAAGGTAATTTAACTTTCTTCCCAGGGAAGTGTTCCATGCCTTTCTTTAATGGAAATTGGAATCTAATATTCCCTTCCTTCATATCAATAATTGCACCAATCGTTCTAAGGAAAGGTCTACCAAGAATAATAGGACATGAAGGATTGCAATCTATATCAAGAACGATAAAATCTACGGGCACATAGTTCCTATTTGCAAAAATAAGAACATCATTAATTCTTCCCATAGGTTTCTTAATAGTGGAATCCGCAAGGTGCAAGTTTAAAGAGCAATCATCAAAATCACGGAAACCTAGCAAATCGCACAAAGTTTTTGGAATCATGGAAACACTAGCACCCAAATCACACAAAGCATAGCATTCAGGATCTTTAATCTTAATTTTAATAGTAGGTTCCGACTCATCATAAAGTTTTCTAGGGATAGAGACTTCCAACTCAAGCTTTTCTTCATAAGATTGCATCAAAGCATCAACGATATGTTTGGTAAAAGCTTTATTTTGACTATAAGCATGAGGAGAATTTAGCACGGATTGCAACAAGGAAATACAATCTATCAAAGAGCAACTATCATAATTAAATTCCTTGAAATCCAAAATAGTGGGTATATTAATATCTAACGTTTTGATTTCTTCAATCCCACTTTTGTCAAATTTAGCATCAAGATCTAAAAACTCCAAATTTTTGGAACGCCGTCTAGGTAAAGGTGGATCATATTCAGTCCCATCATTATCAAGATTCACATTGCAAAACAAATATTTAATAGGGGACACATCAATAACTTTTAGATCTTCATCTTTATTTTCATAGAAATTTGAAGAACACGCTTTCATAAAGCAATCTTTCTTAGCACGCATCCTAGCGGTTCTTTCTTTGCACTCATCAATGGAAATTCTCATGGCTTTGAGAGACTCATTGATATCATGCTTAGGAGGAATAGATCTAAGCTTTAAAGAATCAACATCAAGAGAAATTCTATCAACGTTCCTAGCCAATTCATCAACTTTAAGCAATTTCTCTTCAAGCAAAGCATTGAAATTCTTTTGCGAATTCATAAATTCCTTAACACTAGTCTCAAATTCAGAGGGCATCTTATTAAAATTTCCATAAGAATTGTTGTAGGAATTACCATAATTATTAGAGGAATTGCTAGGATAAGGCCTAGGATTAAAGTTTCCTCTATACGCGTTGTTACCAAAATTATTCCTACCAACAAAATTCACATCCATAGATTCATTATTATTCTCAATCAAAGTAGACAAAGGCATATCATTAGGATCAGAAGAAACACTCTTACTAGCAAATAATTTCATAAGTTCATCCATCTTTCCACTCAAAACATTAATTTCTTCTATCGCATGCACTTTTTTATTAGTAGATCTTTCAGTGTGCCATTGAGAATAATTAACCATAATATTATCTAGGAGTTTAGTAGCTTCTCCTAAAGTGATTTCCATAAAAGTGCCTCCCGCGGCCGAATCTAAAAGATTTCTAGAAGCAAAATTCAATCCGGCATAAAATTTTGTATAATCATCCACAAATTCAAACCATGAGTGGGGCAATTACGTATCATTAATTTCATCCTCTCCCAAGCTTGTGCAACATGTTCATGATCAAGTTGCTTAAAATTCATAATATCGTTTCTAAGAGAGATGATCTTAGCGGGAGGAAAATACTTAGAGATAAAAGCATCTTTGCACTTATTCCAAGAATCAATACTATTTTTAGGCAAAGACGAAAACCAAGCTTTAGCACGATCTCTAAGCGAAAAAGGAAATAGCTTCAATTTAACAATATCATTGTCAACATCTTTCTTCTTTTGCATATCACACAAATCAACGAAGCTATTTAGATGAGTAGCGGCATCTTCACTAGGAAGGCCGGCGAATTGATCTTTCATGACAAGATTCAACAAAGCAGCATTGATTTCACAAGATTCAGTATCGGTAAGAGGAGCAATCGGAGTGCTAAGGAAATCATTATTGTTGGTATTGGTAAAGTCACACAATTTGGTATTATCTTGAGCCATCGTGACAAACAAGCAATCCAACACACGAGCAAACGAAAAGCAAGCGAAAAAGAGGCGAACGGAAAAGAGAGGGCGAATAAAACGGCAAGGGTGAAGTGGGGGAGAGGAAAACGAGAGGCAAATGGCAAATAATGTAATGCGGGAGATAAGGGTTTGTGATGGGTACTTGGTATGTTGACTTTTGCGTAGACCTCCCCGGCAACGGCGCCAGAAATCCTTCTTGCTACCTCTTGAGCACTGCGTTGGTTTTCCCTTGAAGAGGAAAGGGTGATGCAGCAAAGTAGCGTAAGTATTTCCCTCAGTTTTTGAGAACCAAGGTATCAATCCAGTAGGAGGCTACGCGCGAGTCCCTCGCACCTACACAAAACAAATAAATCCTCGCAACCAACGCGATAAGGGGTTGTCAATCCCTACACGGTCACTTACGAGAGTGAGATCTGATAGATATGATAGGATAATATTTTTGGTATTTTTATGATAAAGATGCAAAGTAAAATAAAAGCAAATAAAAAGCAAAGGAAATAACTAAGTGTTGGAAGATTAATATGATGAAGATAGACCCGGGGGCCATAGGTTTCACTAGTGGCTTCTCTCAAGAGCATAAGTATTTTACGGTGGGTGAACAAATTACTGTTGAGCAATTGACAGAATTGAGCATAGTTATGAGAATATCTAGGTATGATCATGTATATAGGCATCACGTCCGAGACAAGTAGACCGACTCCTGCCTGCATCTACTACTATTACTCCACACATCGACCGCTATCCAGCATGCATCTAGAGTATTAAGTTCATAAGAACAGAGTAACGCCTTAAGCAAGATGACATGATGTAGAGGGATAAATTCATGCAATATGATAAAAAACCCATCTTGTTATCCTCGATGGCAACAATACAATACGTGCCTTGCTGCCCCTACTGTCACTGGGAAAGGACACCGCAAGATTGAACCCAAAGCTAAGCACTTCTCCCATTGCAAGAAAGATCAATCTAGTAGGCCAAACCAAACTGATAATTCGAAGAGACTTGCAAAGATAACCAATCATACATAAAAGAATTCAGAAGATTCAAATATTGTTCATAGATAAACTTGATCATAAACCCACAATTCATCGGTCTCAACAAACACACCGCAAAAGAAGATTACATCGAATAGATCTCCACGAGAGAGGGGGAGAACATTGTATTGAGATCCAAAAAGAGAGAAGAAGCCATCTAGCTAATAACTATGGACCCGAAGGTCTGAGGTAAACTACTCACACTTCATTAGAGGGGCTATGGTGTTGATGTAGAAGCCCTCCGTGATCGATGCCCCCTCCGGCGGAGCTCCGGAACAGGCCCCAAGATGGGATCTCGTGGGTACAAAAGGTTGCGGCGGTGGAATTAGGATTTTGGCTCCGTATCTGATCGTTTGGGGGTACGTAGGTATATATAGGAGGAAGGAGTACGTCGGTGGAGCAACAGGGGGCCCATGAGGGTGGAGGGCGCGCCTGGGGGTAGGCGTGCCCCCCTACCTCGTGGCTTCCTTGAAGCTTCCCTGACTTAGGGTCCAAGTCTCTTGGATCATGTTCGTTCCAAAAATCACATTCCCGAAGGTTTCATTCCGTTTGGACTACGTTTGATACTCTTTTTCTGCGAAACTCTAAAATAGGCAAAAAAAACAGCAATTCTGGGCTGGGCCTTCGGTTAATAGGTTAGTCCCAAAAATAATATAAAAGTGAATAATAAAGCCCAATAATATCCAAAACAGAATATAATATAGCATGGAGCAATCAAAAATTATAGATACGTTGGAGACGTATCATGCCTCTCAAAATATTATTTATCTCTGTTTCATAATCGAGCTATGACACCTCTACAAATCCATGCTTCCCTCAGCGAAGGGCCTATCTATTTATTTTTATGTTGAGTCATCATCTCTTATTAAAAAGCACCAGTTGGAGAGCACTGTTGTCATTTGCATGCATTACTATTAGTTTATATTGAGTATGACTATGACTGGATCTCTTTTACCATGAATTACAATGTTTAGTCAGTCCTTGATCTTCAGAGGTGCTCTGCATTTATGTTTTGCGGTCTTAGAAAGGGCTAGCGAAATACCATCATGTTATATCATATTATGATTGTTTTGAGAAAGTGTTGTCATCCGAGATTTAATATTATTCCTTGCTAGTTGATTATGCCATTGATATGAGTAAACATGAGACCTAAGTGTTATTGTGAATATGGTTAGTTCATAATCTTTGTTGAAAACCTGAATGTTGGCTTTACATATTTACAACAACAAGAGCAAACAGAGTTTGTAAAAGTTTTTCTTTATCACTTTCAGTTTGTCAACTGAATTGCTTGAGGACAAGCAAAGGTTTAAGCTTGGGGGAGTTGATACGTCTCCATCGTATCTACTTTTCCAAACACTTTTGCCCTTGTTTTGGACTCTAGATTGCATGATTTGAATGGAACTAACCCGGACTGACGTTGTTTTGAGCAGAATTGCCATCGTATTATTTTTGTGCAGAAATAAAAGTTCTCGGAATGACCTGAAACTTCACGGAGAATATTTTTGGAATATATAAAAAATACTGGCGAAAGAATCAAGACCAGGGGCCACACCCTATCCACGAGGGTGGGGGCGCGCCCCCCTGCCTCGTGGGCCCCCTGGAGCTCCACCGACCTCAACTCCAACTCTATATATTTACGTTCGGGGAGAAAAAAATCAGAGAGAAGGATTCATCACGTTTTACGATACGGAGCCGCCACCAAGCCCTAATCTCTCTCGGGAGGGCTGATCTGGAGTCCGTTCGGGGCTCCGGAGAGGGGAATCCTTTGCCGTCGTCATCATCAACCTTCCTCCATCACCAATTTCATGATGCTCACCGCCGTGCGTGAGTAATTCCATCATAGGCTTGCTGGAGGGTGATGGGTTGAATGAGATTTACCATGTAATCGAGTTAGTTTTGTTAGGGTTTGATCCCTAGTGTCAATTATGTTCTGAGATTGATGTTGCCATGACTTTGCTATGCTTAATGCTTGTCACTAGGGCCCGAGTGCCATGATTTCAGATCCGAACTTGTTATGTTTTCATGAATATATGTGTGTTCTTGATCCTATCTTGCAAGTCTATAGTCACCTATTATATGTTATGATCCGTTAACCCCAAAGTGACAATAATCGGGATACTTACCGGTGATGACCGTAGTTTGAGGAGTTCATGTACTCACTAAGTGTTAATGCTTTGGTCTGGTACTCTATTAAAAGGAGGCCTTAATATCCCTTAGTTTCCAATAGGACCCCGCTGCCACGGGAGGGTAGGACAAAAGATGTCATGCAAGTTCTTTTCCATAAGCACGTATGACTATATTCGGAATACATGCCTACGTTACATTGATGAACTGGAGCTAGTTATGTGTCACTGATACGTCTCCAACGTATCTATAATTTTTGATTACTCCATGCTATTATATTATCTATTTTGGATGTTCAATGGGCTTTATTATACACTTTTATATATTTTTGGGACTAACCTATTAACCGGAGGCCCAGCCCAAATTGTTGTTTTTTTGCCTATTTCAGTGTTTTGCAGAAAAGGAATATCAAACGGAGTCCAAACGGAATGAAACCTTCGGGAGAGTTATTTTTGGAACAAACGTGATCCAGAGGACTTGGAGTGGACGTCAAGAAATCACCGAGGAGGCCACGAGGCAGGGGGCGCGCCTACCCCCTGGGCACGCCCTCCACCCTCGTGGGCCCCTCGTGGCTCCACCGACCTACTTCTTCCTCCTATATATACCTACATACCCCGAAACCATCGAGGAGCACCACTAAAACCTAATTCCACCGCCGCAACCTTCTGTACCCGTGAGATCCCATCTTGGGGCCTTTTCCGGCGCTCCGCCGGAGGGGGCATTGATCACGGAGGGCTTCTACATCAACATCATAGCCTCTCCGATGATGTGTGAGTAGTTTACCTCAGACCTTCGGGTCCATAGTTATTAGCTAGATGGCTTCTTCTCTCTCTTTGGATCTCAATACAAAGTTCTCCTCGATTCTCTTGGAGATCTATTCGATGTAATCTTATTTTGCGGTGTGTTTGTCGAGATCCGATGAATTGTGGGTTTATGATCAAGATTATCTATGAACAATATTTGAATCTTCTCTGAATTCTTTTATGTATGATTGGTTATCTTTGCAAGTCTCTTCGAATTATCAGTTTGGTTTGGCCTACTAGATTGATCTTTCTTGCAATGGGAGAAGTGCTTAGCTTTGGGTTCAATCTTGCGGTGCTCGATCCCAGTGACAGTAGGGGAAACGACACGTATTGTATTGTTGCCATCGAGGATAAAAAGATGGGGTTTATACCATATTGCATGAGTTTATCCCTCTACATCGTGTCATCTTGCTTAAAGCGTTACTCCGTTCTTATGAACTTAATACTCTAGATGCATGCTGGATAGCGGTCGATGTGTGGAGTAATAGTAGTAGATGCGGGAAGGAGTCGGTTACTTGTCACGGACGTGATGCCTATATACATGATCATACCTAGATATTCTCGTAACTATGCTCAATTCTATGAATTGCTCGACAGTAATTTGTTCACCCACCGTAATACTTATGCTATCTTGAGAGAAGCCACTAGTGAAACCTATGGCCCCCGGGTCTATTTTCCATCATATTAATCTCTCGTCAACAAGATATTTCTGTCGCCGTTTATTTTGCTTTCTTTACTTTTAGTCTTTATCATAAAATACCAAAAATATTATCTTATCATCTCTATCAGATCTCACTTTTGCAAGTGGCCATGAAGGGATTGACAACCCCTTTATCGCATTGGTTGCAAGGTTCTTATTTGTTTGTGTAGGTACGAGGGACTTGCATGTGGCCTCCTACTGGATAGATACCTTGGTTCTCAAAAACTGAGGGAAATACTTATGCTACTTTGCTGCATCACCCTTTCCTCTTCAAGGGAAAACCAACGCAGTGCTCAAGAGGTAGCAAGAAGGATTTCTGGCGCCGTTGCCGGGGAGTCTACGCACAAGTCAAGACATACCAAGTACCCATCACAAACTCTTATCCCTCGCATTACATTATTTGCCATTTGCCTCTCGTTTTCCTCTCGCCCACTTCACCCTTGCCGTTTTATTTGCCCTCTTTTTTGCTTGCTTCGTCGTTATGGCTAGTCCTTTATCTACTCCTTTGTCCCCCGAGTTTGAAGTTCTTCACTTCAAACAAAAACAAGGAGAAAATTTAAAAGATGCTTGGTATAGGATGATAGAATCCTATCGTGGTTGCACTATAGAGGGAGATTTCAAGGCTTTACTTTGTAATTTTTATGTTGGGCTAACCTTATCCCATAGACAACTCCTTGATTTTGCCGCCAAAGGGAATTTTATTGAAACTGACCCTAGTTTTGCTTATGAAATCATAGAAGGGATAGTAGGAGTACTTCCCCCACAAAAGGGACTAACTCTTACCCAAGAGGGAACCCAAATCTTAGAAAAATTAGGCGAATTGCAAAAATCTCTTGAACCTCTTAAAAATGTTGGAGGAAACCTCAATCGTATGAATACATTGATCACACTTTGCAATAAACGGTTGGATCCTCTAGATCTAAGAATCTCTGAGTATGAAAGGAAACATAAGGAACCTCCCGGATTTGAGCATAACTCCACTAAAAAGATAAATACCAAAGATGGCAATACCTAGATCTATCTTTCCTTCTATGCCTAGCTAGGGGCATTAAACGATAGCGCTTGTTGGGAGGCAACCCAATTTTATTTTAGTTTTTTTTTGCTTTTTGGTTCTGTTTAGGAATAAATAATACATCTAGCTTCTGTTTAGATGTGGTTTTGTGTTTTAATTAGTGTTTGTGCCAAGTTAAACCTATAGGATCTTCTTGGATGATAGTTATTTGATCTTGCTGAAAATTCCAGAAACTTTCTGTTCACGAAAACAATTGTTAAAAATCACCAGAACGTGATAAAATACTGATTCCAATTGCAGTAGATCAATAGATAAATTATCTAGGTCTTCCTATTTTGGTAGAATTTTTGGAGTTCCAGAAGTTTGCGTTAGTTACAGATTAATACAGACTGTTCTGTTTTTGACAGATTCTGTTTTTCGCGTGTTGTTTGCATATTTTGATGAATCTATGGCTAGCAAAAGAGTTTATAAACCATAGAGAAGTTTTAATACCCAATATAAATAAAGAATGAGTTCATTACAGTACCTTCAAGTGGTGTTTTGTTTTCTTTCGCTAACGGAGCTCACGAGATTTTCTGTTAAGTTTTGTGTTGTGAAGTTTTCAAGTTTTGGGTAAAGATTTGATGGACTATGGAACAAGGATTGGCAAGAGGCTAAGCTTGGGGATTCCCAAGGCACCCCAATGTAAAATTCAAGGACAACCAAAAGCCTAAGCTTGGGGATGCCCCGGAAGGCATCGCCTCTTTCGTCTTCATCTATCGGTAACTTTACTTGGGGCTATATTTTTATTCACCACATGATATGTGTTTTGCTTGGAGCGTCTTGTATGATTTGAGTCTTTGCTTTTTAGTTTATCACAATCATCCTCGCTGTACACACCTTTTGAGAGAGACACACATGATTCGGAATTTGTTAGAATACTCTATGTGCTTCACTTATATCTTTTGAGCTATATAGTTTTTGCTCTAGTGCTTCACTTATATCTTTTAGAGCACGGTGGTGGTTTTATTTTATAGAAATTATTGATCTCTCATGCTTCACTTATATTATTTTGAGAGTCTTAAACAGCATGGTAATTTGCTTTAATTGTGAAATTAATCCGAATGTGATAGGCATCCAAGATGAGCATAATAAAAACTTCCATATTGAGTTCATTGAATATCATGAGAAGTTTGATACTTGATAAGTGTTTTGAGATATAAAGGTGGTAATATTAGAGTGTGCTAGTTGAGTAATTGTGAAATTGAGAAATACTTGTGTTAAGGTTGGCAAGTCCCGTAGCATGCACGTATGGTAAAAGTTGTGTGACAATTTTGACACATAAGGTGTTCTTTTATTGCTTTCCTTATGAGTGGCGGTCGGGGACGAGCGATGGTCTTTTCCTACCAATCTATCCCTCTAGGGGCATGCGTAGTAGTACTTTGCTTCGAGGGCTAATAAACTTTTGCAATAAGTATATGAGTTCTTTATGACTAATGTGAGTCCATGGATTATACGCACTCTCAACCTTCCACAATTTTCTAGCCTCTACGGTACCGTGCATTGCCCTTTCTCGCCTTGAGAGTTGGTGCAAACTTCGCCGGTGCATCCAAACCCCGTGATATGATACGCTCTATCACACATAAACCTCCTTATATCTTCCTCAAAACAGCCACCATACCTACCTATCATGGCATTTCCATAGCCATTCTGAGATATATTGCCATGCAACTTTCCACCGTTCCGTTTATTATGACACGCTCCATCATTGTCATATTGCTTTGCATGATCATGTAGTTGACATCGTATTTGTGGCAAAGCCACTATTCATAAATTTTTTATACATGTCACTCTTGATTCATTGCATATCCCGGTACACCGCCGGAGGCATTCACATAGAGTCATATTTTCTTCTAAGTATTGAGTTGTAATTCTTGAGTTGTAAGTAATAAAAGTGTGATGATCATCATTATTAGAGCATTGTCCCATGTGAGGAAAGGATGATGGAGACTATGATTCCCCACAAGTCGGGATGAGATTCCGGACTAAATAAAAAAGAGGCCAAAGAAAAAAAGAGAAGGCCCAAAGAAAAAAAAATGAGAGAAAAAGAGAGAAGGGACAATGTTACTATCCTTTTTCCACACTTGTGCTTCAAAGTAGCACCGTGATCTTCATGATAGAGAGTCTCCTATGTTGTCACTTTCATATACTAGTGGGAATTTTTCATTATAGAACTTGGCTTGTATATTCCAATGATGGGCTTCCTCAAAATGTCCTAGGTCTTCGTTAGCAAGCAACTTGGATGCACACCCACTTAGTTTCTTTTGTTGAGCTTTCATATATTTATAGCTCTAGTGCATCCGTTGCATGGCAATCCCTACTCCTCTCATTGACATCAATTGATGGGCATCTCCATAGCCTATTGGTTAGCCGTGTCAATGTGAGACTTTCTACCTTTTTGTCTTCTCACATAACCCCCATCATTATACTTTATTCCACCCATAGTGCTATATCCATGGCTTGCGCTCATGTATTGCGTAAGGGTTGAAAAGGCTGAAGCGCGTTAAAAAGTATGAACCAATTGCTCAGCTTGTCATCGGGGTTATGCATGATGAGAACGTTTTGTGTGACAAAATTGAAGCATGGCCTAACTATATGATTTTGTAGGGATAAGCTTTCTTTGGCTATGTTATTTTGATAAGACATAATTGCTTGGTTAGCATGTTTGAAGTATTATTGCTTTTATGTCAACATTAAACTTTTATCTTGAATCTTTTGGATCTAAATATTCATGCCACAATAAAAAGAATTACATTGAAAATTATGCTAAGAAGCATTCCACATCAAAAATTCTGTTTTTATCATTTACCTACTCGAGGACGAGCAGTAATTAAGCTTGGGGATGCTTGATACGTCTCCAATGTATCTATAATTTTTCATTGCTCCATGCTATTATATTATCTGTTTTGGATATTCGATGGGCTTTATTACACACTTTTATATTATTTTTGGGACTAACCTATTAACCGGAGGCCCAGCCCAAATTGTTGTTTTTTGCCTATTTCAGTGTTTCGCACAAAAGGAATATCAAACGGAGTCGAAACGGAATGAAACCTTCGGGAGAGTTATTTTTGGAACAAACGTGATCCAAAGGACTTGGAGTGGACGTCAAGAAATCACCGAGGAGGCCACGAGGCAGGGGGCGCGCCTACCCCCCTGGGTGCGCCCTCCACCCTCGTGGGCCCCTTGTGGCTCCACCGACCTACTTCTTCCTCCTATATATACCTACATACCCCGAAACCATCGAGGAGCACCACTAAAACCTAATTCCACCGCCGCAACCTTCTGTACCCGTGAGATCCCATCTTGGGGCCTTTTCCGGCGCTCCGCCGGAGGGGGCATTGATCACGGAGGGCTTCTACATCAACACCATAGCCTCTCCGATGATGTGTGAGTAGTTTACCTCAGACCTTCGGGTCCATAGTTATTAGCTAGATGGCTTCTTCTCTATCTTTGGATCTCAATAAAAAGTTCTCCTCGATTCTCTTGGAGATCTATTCGATGTAATCCTCTTTTGCGGTGTGTTTGTCGAGATCCGATGAATTGTGGGTTTATGATCAAGATTATCTATGAACAATATTTGAATCTTCTCTGAATTCTTTTATGTATGATTGGTTATCTTTGCAAGTCTCTTCGAATTATCAGTTTGGTTTGGCCTACTAGATTGATCTTTCTTGCAATGGGAGAAGTGCTTAGCTTTGGGTTCAATCTTGCGGTGCTCGATCCCAGTGACAGTAGGGGAAAAACGACACGTATTGTATTGTTGCCATCGATGATAAAAAGATGGGGTTTATATCATATTGCATGAGTTTATCCCTCTACATCATGTCATCTTGCTTAAAGCTTTACTCCGTTCTTATGAACTTAATACTCTAGATGCATGCTGGATAGCGGTCGATGTGTGGAGTAATAGTAGTAGATGCAGGCATGAGTTGGTCTACTTGTCACGGACGTGATGCCTATATACATGATCATACCTAGATATTCTCATAACTATGCTCAATTCTATCAATTGCTCGATAGTAATTTGTTCACCCACCGTAATACTTATGCTATCCTGAGAGAAGCCACTAGTGAAACCTATGGCCCCCGGGTCTATTTTCCATCATATTAATCTCCCGTCAACAAGCTATTTCTGTTGCCGTTTATTTTGCTTTCTTTACTTTTAGTCTTTATCATAAAAATACCAAAAATATTATCTTATCATCTCTATCAGATCTCACTTTTGCAAGTGGTCGGGAAGGGATTGACAACCCCTTTATCGCATTGGTTGCAAGGTTCTTATTTGTTTGTGTAGGTACGAGGGACTTGTGTGTGGCCTCCTACTGGATTGATACCTTGGTTCTCAAAAACTGAGGGAAATACTTACGCAACTTTGCTGCATCACCCTTTCCTCTTCAAGGTAAAACCAATGCAGTGCTCAAGAGGTAGCAGTCACCCTATGTTATAACTGTTGCATGAGGAATCGCATCCGACATAATTATCCATCACTGATCCAATGCCTACGAGCTTTTCACATATTGATCTTTGCTTAGTTACTATTCCGTTACCACTGTTACAATTACTACAAAACTGCTACTGTTACTTTTGCCGCCGTTACCGTTACTTCCATATTACTTTTAAGTTTTCCAGGTGCGGTTGAATTGACAACTCAACTGCTAATACTTGAGAATATTCTTTGGCTCCCCTTGTGTCGAATCAATAAATTTGGGTTGAATACTCTACCCTCAAAAACTGTTGCGATCCCCTATACTTGTGGGTTATTGATACTGTTTTTGAGGGTAGAGTATTCAACCCAAATTTATTGATTCGACACAAGGGGAGCCAAAGAATATTCTCAAGTATTAGCAATTGGGTTGTCAATTCAACCACACCTGGAAAACTTAATATCTGCAGCAAAGTATTTAGTAGCAAAGTAGTATGGAAGTAACGGTAACGGTGGTAAAAAATAACAGTAGCAGTTTTGTAGTAACTGTAACAGTGGCAACGGTAAAGTAACTAAGCAAAGATCAATATGTGAAAAGCTCATAGGCATTGGATCATGGATAATTATGTCGGATGCGATTCCTCATGCAACAGTTATAACATAGGGTGACACAGAACTAGCTCCAGTTCATCAATGTAATGTAGGCATGTATTCTGAATATAGTCATACGTGCTTATGGAAAAGAACTTGCATGACATCTTTTGTCCTACCCTCCCGTGGCAGCGGGGTCCTATTGGAAACTAAGGGATATTAAGGCCTCCTTTTAATAGAGTACCGGACCAAAGCATTAACACTTAGCGAATACATGAACTCCTCAAACTACGGTCATCACCGGTAAGTATCCCGATTATTGTCACTTCAGGGTTAACGGATCATAACACATAATAGGTGACTATTGACTTGCAAGATAGGATCAAGAACTCACATATATTCATGAAAACATAATAGGTTCAGATCTGAAATCATGGCACTCGGGCCCTAGTGACAAGCATTAAGCATAGCAAAGTCATAGCAACATCAATCTTAGAACATAGTGCATACTAGGGATCAAACCCTAACAAAACTAACTCGATTACATGGTAAATCTCATCCAACCCATCACCGTCCAGCAAGCCTATGATGGAATTACTCATGCACGGCGGTGAGCATCATGAAATTGGTGATGGAGGAAGGTTGATGATGACGACGGCGACGGATTCCCCTCTTCGGAGCCCGAACGGACTCCAGATCAGCCCTCCCGAGAGAGATTAGGGCTTGGCGGCGGTTCCGTATCATAAAACGCGATGAATCCTTCTCTCTGGTTTTTTTCTCCCCGAACGTGAATATATAGAGTTGGAGTTGAGGTCGGTGGAGCTCCAGGGGGCCCACAAGGCAGGGGGTGCGCCCAGGGGGGTAGGGGCGCCCCCACCCTCGTGGACAGGGTGTGGGCCCCCTGGTCTTGATTCTTTCGCATTATTTTTTATATATTCCAAATATATTCTCCGTGAAGTTTCAGGTCATTCCGAGAACTTTTATTTCTGCACAAAAATAACACCATGGCAATTCTGCTGAAAACAGCGTCAGTCCGGGTTAGTTCCATTCAAATCATGCAAGTTAGAGTCCAAAACAAGGGCAAAAGTGTTTGGAAAAGTAGATACGATGGAGACGTATCAACTCCCCCAAGCTTAAACCTTTGCTTGTCCTCAAGCAATTCAGTTGACAAACTGAAAGTGATAAAGAAAAACTTTTACAAACTCTGTTTGCTCTTGTTGTTGTAAATATGTAAAGCCAGCATTCAAGTTTTCAGCAAAGATTATGAACTAACCATATTCACAATAACATTTAGGTCTCATGTTTACTCATATCAATGGCATAATCAACTAGCGAGCAATAATAATAAATCTCGGATGACAACACTTTCTCAAAACAATCATAATATGATATAACAAGATGGTATCTCGCTAGCCCTTTCTGAGACCGCAAAACATAAATGCAGAGCACCTCTGAAGATCAAGGACTGACTAAACATTGTAATTCATGGTAAAAGAGATCCAGTCATAGTCATACTCAATATAAATTAATAGTAATGGATGCAAATGACAGCGGTGCTCTCCAACTGGTGCTTTTTAATAAGAGGATGATGACTCAACATAAAAGTAAATAGATAGGCCCTTCGCAGAGGGAAGCAGGGATTTGTAGAGGTGCTAGAGCTCGATTTTGAAATAGAGATAAATAATGTTTTGAGCGGCATACTTTCATTGTCAACATAACAACCGAGAGATCTCGATATCTTCCATGCTACACACATTATAGGCGGTTCCCAAGCAGAATGGTAAAGTTTATACTTCCCCACCACCAACAAGCATCAATCCATGGCTTGCCCGAAACAACGGGTGCCTCCAACTAACAACAGTCCTGGGGGAGTTTTGTTTGCAATTATTTTGATTTGGTTTGAGCATGGGACCGGGCATCCCAGTGACCAGCCATTTTCTCGTGAGTGAGGAGCGGAGTCCACTCCTCTTGAGAATAACCCGCCTAGCATGGGAGATACAGATAGCCCTAGTTGATACATGAGCTATTAGAGCATACAAAGCAAAATTTCATTTGAAGGTTTAGAGTTTGGCACATACAAATTTACTTGGAACGGCAGGTAGATACCACATATAGGAAGGTATGGTGTACTCATATGGAATAACTTTGGGGTTTATGGAAGTGGATGCACAAGCAGTATTCCCGCTTAGTACAAGTGAAGGCTAGAAAGAGACTGGGAAGTGACCAACTAGAGAGCAACAATAGTCCTGAACATGCATTAAAATTAATAAACATTGAGTGCAAGCATGAGTAGGATATAATCCACCATGAACATAAATATCGTGGAGGTTGATTTTGTTTCAACTACATGCGTGAACATGTGCCAAGTCAAGCCACTCGAATCGTTCAAAGGAGGATACCACCCTATCATACCACATCACAACCATTTTAATAGCATGTTGGCACAAAAGGTAAACCATTATAAACTCCTATATAATTAAGCATGGCATGAGCAACTATAATCTCTAATTGTCATTGCAAACATGTTTCATTCATAATAGGCTGAATCAGGAACGATGAACTAATCATATTTACAAAAACAAGAGAGGTCGAGTTCATACCAGCTTTTCTCATCTCAATCAGTCCATCATATATTATCATTATTGCCTTTCACTTGCACGACCGAACGGTGTGGATACTAATAATAGTGCACGTGCATTGGACTAAGCTGGAATCGGCAAACATTTAATTCAAGGGAGAAGACAAGGTAATATGGGCTCCTGGTTAAATCAACAATAATGCATATAAGAGCCACTTCAACATTTTCATCATGGTCTTCTCCTCTCGACCCCCAAAGAAAAGAAAAGAAATAAAATTATTTACACGGGAAAGCTCCCAACAAACAAAAGAAGAACGAGAAATCTTTTGGGGTTTTCTTTTAATTATTACTACTACAGGCATGGAAAGTAAACTAGCTAAAAGCTACAACTTTTTTTTTGTTTTTTCTTAAGGTTTCTCAAGCACACAAGAAGAAAGCGAGAAAAAGAAAATAAACTAGCATGGATGGTACAGTGAAAAAGTATGAGCACCGACAACTAGAATGAGTGTGTGAACATGAATGTAATGTCGATGAGAAATACGTACTCCCCCAAGCTTAGGCTTTTGGCCTAAGTTGGTCTATGCCCATGGATCAAAGTTGAAGCTGGGGTCGTACTGAGATGCAGCAGCTATTGCCTCATGAGCTACAGCTTGGAGGCGAGCTGCCTCCGTCCTCCTCTCATACTCGTTCGCCTCCTCCCTGGTTATAATATATCTCCTTTTTGCCTGAAAGTCAAAGAAACCGGGAGCAGGGAGAGCAACATGGACAGTGCGACGTCTGTCAAAGATTAGTCGGTATTGGAGGAACTGTTCATTCCTCTCAATAAACTGATGGCGAACCATAGCATTATAACCTAGATAAGCAGGAGGTAACTCCATATCATTTCCATGTATGGGTACCTTAAGAAAATTAGCTAAACGGGTTGCGTAAATTCCATCGAACAAATCTCCACTAATACTGTTATTATGCAACCTACGTGCAACAATAGCCCCCAAGTTGTATTGTTTATCTCCTAATACAGCACTCTTGAGAACACTAAGATCGGGAACACACATGTGACATGCCTCATCCTTGCCGTTAATGCATCTACCTATAAAGAGAGCAAAATAATGTATAGCAGGAAAATGAATGCTCCCTATGGTGGCTTGTGTTATTTCTCTAGATTCCCCCACAGTGATACTAGCAAGAAAAACTTTAAACTCAGATTTGCGAGGTTCACTAGCGCTACCCCATTACGGGAGTTTACAAGCAGTATTAAAATCTTCTAAGTCCATGGTATAAGATTTATCATAGAGATCAAATAGGACAGTGTGAGAATTGCGTGAGGATGTAAATTTAAACCTTCTCACAAAGGAATCAGTTAGGTGGTAATATTGGGGGCACTTATCTAACATGAAGCCCTCGAGTTCAGCATTACGCACATATGCGTAAAATTCCTCCTTAATTCCTGCTTGGACCATGAAATTTTCTGACGGCCATTCACAAGGCCACACTTGAGCTTCTCTTGGTACTTCATAGTTCGACTCACGTATTGCGGGCCTGGGTCCTTGCTTCCTTGAAGAACCACCTTGGTACATTTTCCTAAACATATTTCTTCCTCTGAAAAATTTCTGAAATTTTTAGTGACTTAAAATAAAAGTGAACCAAACTCAACAAGATTGATAGCAACTACTTCCACAAGTGCCTAGCGACTATATCATGCATTAAAACTACTTGGGACTAAATAAATTTGACATGCAAGCTCAAGAACAGGGTCACCTAAGCGGCAAAAACTTGCAATAAATAAAGCACTAGAACAAAAACTAATTGGACCATTGGAGGAGTCACATACCGAAGAACAATCCCCAAAACAGTTTTGTGAGTGGAGCTTTGAGCAAGGAGATCGAAAATAGCAGCAAGATGAGCTAGAACTCGTGCTTGAGCTGGTGGGTGATTTTTTCTGGAGGAAGACGAAGTGTGTGGGTACAGGAATAAGTGGAGGGGGGCCACGAGGGGCCCACGAGGCAGGGGGGCATGCCCTGCACCCTCGTGGCCAGGTGGTTGCCCCCTCTGGTGTGTTCTCAATGCCAATAATTCTTAAATATTCTAGAAAAAAATCATATTTCATTTTCAGGGCATTTGGAGAACTTTTATTTTCGAGGTATATTTTTTTATTGCACGGATAATTCAGAAAACAAACAGAAAATACTATTTTTGCTTCATTTAATCTAAATAACAGAAAGTAAAAGGAGGGTACAGAGAGTTGTGCTTTCTAACTTCATTCCTCTCATGCTCATCAAAAGGAATCCACTAACAAGGTTGATCAAGTCTTGTTAACAAACTCATTCCGAATCGCATGAAACCGGAGAATTTTCGAATAGCACTAGGTTACCTCAACGGGGATATGCACATCCCCAATAATAAGAATATCATATTTCTTCTTGACAGTAGGAAGAGGAAATTCAAAACCTCCAATAGTAATTGATGAAATTTTTCCAATAGAATTGATACTGTGGACTTGAGGTTGTTTCCTCGGGAAGTGTACCATATGCTCATTACCATTAACATGAAAAGTGACATTGCCTTTGTTGCAATCAATAACAGCCCCTGCAGTATTCAAAAAGGGTCTACCAAGGATAATCGACATACTGTCGTCCTCGGGAATATCAAGAATAACAAAGTCCGTTAAGATAGTAACGTTTGCAACCACAACAAGCACATCCTCACAAATACCGATAGGTATAGCAGTTGATTTATCAGCCATTTGCAAAGATATTTCAGTAGGTGTCAACTTATTCAAATCAAGTCTACGATATAAAGAGAGAGGCATAACACTAACACCGGCTTCAAGATCACATAAAGCAGTTTTAACATAGTTTCTTTTAATGGAGCATGGTATAGTTAGTACTCCTGGATCTCCAAGTTTCTTTGGTATTCCATCCTTAAAAGTACAATTAGCAAGCATGGTGGAATTTTCAGCTTCCGGTATCTTTCTTTTATTTGTAACAATTTCTTTCATATACTTAGCATAAGGATTCATTTTAAGCATATCAGTCAAACGCATACGCAAAAAGATAGGTCTAATCATTTCAGCAAAGCGCTCAAAATCGTCATCATCCTTTTTCTTGGATGGTTTAGGAGGAAAAGGCATGGGTTTCTGAACCCATGGTTCTCTTTCTTTACCGTGCTTCCTAGCGACGAAGTCTCTCTTATCATAACGTTGATTCTTTGATTGTGGGTTATCAAGATCAACAGCAGGTTCAATCTCTACATCATTGTCATTACTAGGTTGAGCATCAACATGAACATGATCATTAACACACCAGATTGTGTTTCAGCATCAGAAATAGAAATATCATTGGGATTCTCAGGTGTGTCTACAACAGGTTCACTAGAAGCATGCAAAGTCCTATCATTTTTCTTTTTCTTCTTTTTAGAAGGACCAGGTGCATCAACATTAGTTCTCTGAGAATCTTGCTCAATTCTCTTAGGGTGACCTTCAGGATACAAAGGTTCCTGAGTCATTTTACCCCCTCTAGTCACAACTCTAACAACATTATCATTTTTCTTATTATTAATTCATTGAGCAAATCATTTTGAGCTTTAAGCACTTGTTCTACTTGAGTGGTAACCATAGAAGCATGTTTACTAATAAGTTTAAGTTCACGTTTAACTCTAGACATATAATCACTCAAGTGTTCAATCATATAAGCATTACGTTTCAATTGTCTACCAACATAAGCATTGAAGTTTTCTTGTTTAACATAAAATTATCAAACTCATCCAAGCATTGGCTAGCAGACTTATAGACGAGGATATCACCTTCATCAAATCTATAGAGAGAATTTACCTTTACTACCTGTGTCGGGTTATCAAGACCATGTATTTCTTCAATAGGTGGTAAATTCTTAACATCTTCAGCTTTAATACCCTTTTCTTTCATAGATTTCTTTGCCTCTTGCATATCTTCAGGACTGAGAAATAGAATACCCCTTTTCTTCGGAGTTGGCTTAGGAGTTGGTTCAGGAAGTGTCCAATTATTTTCATTATCAACATATTATTCAATAGCAATTCAGCTTGATCAACAGTTCTTTCCCTGAAAACACAACCAGCACAACTATCCAGGTGGTCTCTGGAAGCATCGGTTAGTCCATTATAAAAGATATCAAGTATTTCATTTTTCTTGAGAGGATGATCAGGCAAAGCATTAAGTAATTGGAGAAGCCTCCCCCAAGCTTGTGGGAGACTCTCTTCTTCAATTTGCACAAAATTATATATTTCCCTTAAAGCAGCTTGTTTCTTATGAGCGGAGAAATATTTAGCAGAGAAGTAATAAATCATATCCTGGGGACTACGCACACATCCAGGATCAAGAGAATTAAACCATGTTTTAGCATCACCCTTTAATGAGAACGGAAATAACTTAAGGATATAGTAGTAGCGAGTTTTCTCATCATTAGTGAATAGGGTGGCTATATCATTTAATTTAGTAAGATGTGCCACAACAGTTTCAGATTCATAGCCATAAAAAGGATCAGATTCAACCAAAGTAATTATCTCAGGATCGACAGAGAAATCATAATCCTTATCGGAAATAAAGATAGGTGAAGTAGCAAAAGCAGGGTCATATTTCATTCTAGCATTCAAGGATTTTTCTTTCAGCTTAGCTAATAATCTCTTAAGATCATATCTATCATTGCAAGCAAGAAAGTCTCTAGCAGTTTCTTCATCCATAACATAACCCTCAGGTACATCAGGCAATTCATATCTAGGGGGAGAATCTTCATCATCACTTTCATCAATATTATCAGTCTCAATAATTTCATTCTCTCTAGCCCTAGCAAGTTGTTCATCAAGAAATTCACCTGATGGCACAGTATTATCAAGCATAGAAGTAGTTTCATCATAAGTATCATGCAAAGTAGAAGTGGCATCATCAATAACATGGGACATATCAGAATCAATAGCAGAAGCAGGTTTAGGTGTCGCAAGTTTACTCATAACAGAAGGTGAATCAAGTGCAGAGCTAGATGGCAGATTTTTACCTCCCCTCGTAGTTGCGGGATAAATCTTGGTTTTCTCGTCTTTCAAGTTCCTCATAGTGACCAGCAAATATAAATGCCAAGTGACTTAAAGAATAAAGCTATGCTCCCCGGCAACGGCGCCAGAAAATAGTCTTGATAACCCACAAGTATAGGGGATCGCAACCGTTTTGGAGGGTAGAGTATTCAACCCAAATTTATTGATTCGACACAAGGGGAGCCAAAGAATATTCTCAAGTATTAGTAGTTGAGTTGTCAATTCAACCACACCTGGATAACTTAATATCTGCAACAAAGTATTTAGTAGCAAAGTAGTATGGAAGTAACGGTAACAGTGGCAAAAGTAACAGTAGCAGTTTTGTAGTAATTGTAACAGTGGCAACGGTAAAGTAACTAAGCAAAGATCAATATGTGAAAAGCTCGTAGGCATTGGATCAGTGATGGAGAATTATGTCGGATGCGATTGCTCATGCAACAGTTATAACATAGGGTGACACAGAACTAGCTCCAGTTCATCAATGTAATGTAGGCATGTATTCCGAATATAGTCATACGTGCTTATGGAAAAGAACTTGCATGACATCTTTTGTCCTACCCTCCCGTGGCAGCGGGGTCCTATTGGAAACTAAGGGATATTAAGGCCTCCTTTTAATAGAGTACCGGACCAAAGCATTAACACTTAGTGAATACATGAACTCCTCAAACTACGGTCATCACCGGTAAGTATCCCGATTATTGTCACTTCGGGGTTAACGGATCATAACACATAATAGGTGACTATTGACTTGCAAGATAGGATCAAGAACTCACATATATTCATGAAAACATAATAGGTTCAGATCTGAAATCATGGCACTCGGGCCCTAGTGACAAGCATTAAGCATAGCAAAGTCGTAGCAACATCAATCTCAGAACATAGTGGATACTAGGGATCAAACCCTAACAAAACTAACTCGATTACATGGTAAATCTCATCCAACCCATCACCGTCTAGCAAGCCTACGATGGAATTACTCACGCACGGCGGTGAGCATCATGAAATTGGTGATGGAGGAAGGTTGATGATGACAACAATGACGGATTCCCCTCTCCGGAGCACCGAACGGACTCCAGATAAGCCCTCCCTAGAGAGATTAGGGCTTGGCGGCGGCTCCGTATCGTAAAACGCGATGAATCCTTCTCTCTGGGTTTTTTCTCCCCGAACGTGAATATATAGAGTTGGAGTTGAGGTCGGTGGAGTTCCAGGGGGGCCACGAGGCAGGGGGCGCGCCTACCCCCCTAGCACGCCCCCACCCTCGTGGACAAGGTGTGGGCCCCCTGGTCTTGATTCTTTCGCCAGTATTTTTTATATATTCCAAAAATATTCTCCGTGAAGTTTCAGGTCATTCCGAGAACTTTTATTTCTGCACAAAAATAACACCATGGCAATTCTGCTGAAAACAACGTAAGTCCGGGTTAGTTCCATTCAAATCATGCAAGTTAGAGTCCAAAACAAGGGCAAAAGTGTTTGGAAAAGTAGATACAATGGAGATGTGTCACTCCACCATTCAATATAAATACGTATCTGGTTTGTGACTTAGAGTCATCCGGATCAGTGTCAAAGCTAGCATCTACGTAACCATTTACGACGAGCTCTTTGTCACCCCCATAAACGAGAAACATATCCTTAGTCCTTTTCAGGCACTTCAGGATGTTCTTGACCGCTGTCCAGTGATCCACTCCTGGATTACTTTGGTACCTACCTGCTAAACTTATAGCAAGGCACACATCAGGTCTGGTACACAGCATTGCATACATGATAGAACCTATGGCTGAGGCATAGGGAATGACTTTCATTTTCTCTGTATCTTCTGCAGTGGTCGGACATTGAGTCTGACTCAACTTCACACCTTGTAACACAGGAAAGAACCCTTTCTTTGACTGATCCATTTTGAACTTCTTCAAAACTTTATCAAGGTATGTGCTTTGTGAAAGTCCAATTAAGCGTCTTGATCTTTCTCTATCGATCTTGATGCCCAATATATAAGCAGCTTCACCAAGGTCTTTCATTGAAAAACTCTTATTCAAGTATCCTTTTATGCTATCCAGAAATTCTATATCATTTCCAATCAACAATATGTCATCCACATATAATATTAGAAATGCTACAGAGCTCCCACTCACTTTCTTGTAAATACAGGCTTCTCCAAAAGTCTATATAAAACCATATGCTCTGATCACTTCAGCAAAGCATATATTCCAACTCCGAGATGCTTGCACCAGTCCATAAATGGATCGCTGGAGCTTACACACTTTGTTAGCACCTTTAGGATCGATAAAACCTTCTGGTTGCATCATATACAACTCTTCTTTAAGAAATCCATTAAGGAATGCAGTTTTGACGTCCATTGCCAGATTTCATAATCATAAAATGCGGCAATTGCTAACATGATTCGGGCAGACTTAAGCATCGCTACGGGTGAGAAGGTCTCATCGTAGTCAACTCTTGAACTTGTCGAAAACCTTCCGCAACAAGTCGAGCTTTGTAGACAGTAACATTACCATCAACGTCATTCTTCTTCTTGAAGGTCCATTTATTCTCTATGGCTTGCCGATCATCGGGCAAGTGAACCAAAGTCCATACTTTGTTCTCATACATGGATCCCGTCTCAGATTTCATGGCCTCAAGCCATTTCATGGAATCTAGGCTCATCATCGCTTCCTCATAGTTCGTAGGTTCGTCATGGTCTAGTAACATGACTTCCAGAATAGGATTACCGTACCACTCTGGTGTGGAACGTACTCTGGTTGACCTATGAGGTTCGGTAGTAACTTGATCTGAAGTTTCATGATCATCATCATTAGCTTCCTCACTAATTTGTGTAGGCATCACGGGAACGGTTTTTTGTGATGAGCTACTTCCCAATTCGAGAGAAGGTACAATTACCTCATCAAGTTCTACTTACCTCCCACTCACTTATTTCGAAAGAAACTCCTTCTCTAGAAAGGACCATTCTTAGCAACAAATATTTTGCCTTCGGATCTGTGATAGAAGGTGTACCCAACAGTTTCTTTTTGGTATCCTATGAAGACGCACTTCTCCGATTTGGGTTCGAGCTTATCAGGCTGAAGCTTTTTCACATAAGCATCGCAACCCCAAACTTTAAGAAACGACAGCTTAGGTTTCTTTCCAAAGCACAGTTCATACGGTGTCATCTCAACGGATTTAGATGGTGCCCTATTTAACGTAAATGCAGCTGTCTCTAATGCATAACCCCAAAACAATAGTGGTAAATCGGTAAGAGACATCATAGATCGCACCATATCTAATAAAGTATGGTTATGACGTTCGGACACACAATTACGCTGTGGTGTTCCAGGTAGCATGACTTGCGAAACTATTCCACATTGTTTTAAATGAAGACCAAACTCGTAACTCAAATATTCGCCTCCACGATCAGGTCGTAGAAACTTTATTTTCTTGTTACGATGATTTTCCACTTCACTCTGAAATTCTTTCAACTTTTCAAATGTTTCAAACTTGTGTTTCATTAAGTAGATATACCCATATCTGCTCAAATCATCTGTGAAGGCCAGAAAATAATGATACCCGCCGCGAGCCTCAACACTCATCGGACCGCATACATCGGTATGTATTATTTCCAATAAGTCAGTGGCTCGCTCCATTGTTCCAGAGAACGGAGTCTTAGTCATCTTGCCCATGAGGCATGGTTGGCAAGCATCAAATGATTCATAATCAAGTGATTTCAAAAGTCGATCCGCATGGAGTTTCTTCATGCGCTTTACACCAATATGACCTAAACGGCAGTGCCACAAATATGTTGCACTATCATTATCAACTTTGCATCTTTTGGCATCAATATTATGAATATGTGTAGCACCACGATCGAGAATCAACAAAAATAGACCACTCTTCAAGGGTGCATGACCATAGAAGATATTACTCATATAAATAGAACAACCATTATTCTCTGATTTAAATGAATAACCGTCTTGCATCAAACAAGATCCAGATATAATGTTCATGCTCAACGCTGGCACCAAATAACAATTATTCAGGTCTAAAACTAATCCCGAAGGTAGATGTAGAGGTAGCGTGCCGATGGCGATCACATCGACCTTGGAACCATTTCCTACGCGCATCGTCACCTCGTCCTTAGCCAATCCTCGTTTAATCCGTAGCCCCTGTTTCGAGTTGCAAATATGAGCAACAAAACCAGTATCAAATACCCAGGCATTACTACGAGCATTAGTAAGGTACACATCAATAACATGTATATCAAATATACCTTTGTTCACTTTGTCATCCTTCTTATCCGCCAAATACTTGGGGCAGTTCCGCTACCAGTCTCCAGTCCCTTTGCAGTAGAAGCACTCAGTTTCAGGCTTAGGTCCAGACTTGGGTTTCTTCCCGGGAGTAGCAACTTGCTTGCCATTCTTCTTGAAGTTCCCCTTCTTTCCTTTGCCCTTTTTCTTGAAACTAGTGGTCTTGTTAACCATCAACACTTGATGCTCCTTCTTGATTTCTACCTTTGCAGCTTTGAGCATTGCGAAGAGCTCGGGAATAGTCTTATCCATCCCTTGCATATTATAGTTCATCACGAAGCCTTTATAGCTTGGTGGCAGTGATTGAAGAACTCTGTCAATAACATTATCATTCGAAAGATTAACTCCCAGCTGAGTCAAGTGGTTATGGTACCCAGGCATTCTGAGTATGTGTTCACTGACAGAACTGTTCTCCTCCATCTTGCAGCTATAGAACTAGTTGGAGACTTCATATCTCTCAACTCGGGCATTCGCTTGAAATATTAACTTCAACTCCTGGAACATCTCATATGGTCCATGACGTTCAAAACATCTTTGAAGTCCTGATTCTAAGCCGTAAAGCATGGCACACTGAACTATTGAGTAGTCATCAACACGCGACTGCCAGGCATTCATAACGTCTGCAGTTGCTGGAGGGGGTGGCACACCTAGCGGTGCATCAAGGACATAATTCTTCTGTGCAGCAATGAGGATAATCCTCAAGTTACGGACCCAGTCCGTGTAGTTGCTACCATCATCTTTCAACTTAGCTTTCTCTAGGAACGCATTAAAATTCAAGGGAACGGTAGCACGGGCCATTGATCTACAACATAGATATGCAAAAACTAACAGGACTAAGTTCATGATAAATTAAGTTCAATTAATCATATTACTTAAGAACTTCCACTTAGATAGACATCCCTCGAGTCATCTAAATGATCATGTGATCCATATCAACTAAACCATATCCGATCATCACGTGAGATGGAGTAGTTTTCAATGGTGAACATCTCTATTTTGATCATATCTACTATATGATTCACGTTCGACCTTTCGGTCTCAGTGTTCCGAGGCCATGTCTGTACATGCTAGGCTCGTCAAGTTTAACCCGAGTATTCCGCACGTGCAAAACTGTCTTGCACCCATTGTATGTGAACGTAGATCTTATCACACCCGATCATCACGTGGTGTCTCGGCACGACGAACTGTCGCAACAGTGCATACTCAAGGAGAACACTTATGCCTTGAAAATTTAGTGAGGGATCATCTTATAATGCTACCACCGTACTAAGCAAAATAAGATGCATAAAAGATAAACATCACATGCAATCAAAATATGTGACATGATATGGCCATCATCATCTTGTGCCTTTGATCTCCATCTCCAAAGCACCGTCATGATCTCCATCGTCACCGGCTTGACACCTTGATCTCCATCGTAGCATCGTTGTCGTCTTGCCAATCTATTGCTCTACAACTATTGCTAACGCATAGTGATAAAGTAAAGCAATTACATGGCAATTGCATTTCATACAATAAAGCGACAACCATAAGGCTCCTGCCAGTTGCCGATAACTTTTACAAAACATGATCATCTCATACAATAACGTATATCACATTGATACGTCTCCAACGTATCTATAATTTTTGATTGTTCCATGATGTTATATTATCAATCTTGGATTTTTACAATCATTTATAGTCATTTTATATCATTTTTTGGTACTAACCTATTGACATAGTGCCAAGTGCCAGTTGCTGTTTTTTCCATGTTTTTTACATCGCAGAAAATCAATATCAGACGGAGTCCAAATGCCCTCAAACTTTACGGAGAATTTTATGAGCCAGAAGGAACACAACGGGCCCTGGCTGCGCCTGGGGGCGCGCCAGGAGGTCCAGGCGTGACCTGGTGGGTTGTGCCCACCTCGGGTGCCCCCCGGACCGCCTCTTTGCTCTATAAATACCCCAATATTCCGGAAACCCTAAAGGCATCGACGAAATATTCATCCAGCCACCGCAGAGTCCAGAACCACCAGATCCAATCTAGACACCATCTTGGATGGGGTTCACCACCTCCATTGGTGCCTCTCCGATGATGTGTGAGTAGTTCTTTGTAGACCTTCGGGTCCGTAGTTAGTAGCTAAATGGCTTTCTCTCACTCACGGGATTCTCAATACAATGGTCTCTTGGAGATCCATATGATGTAACTCTTTTTGCGGTGTGTTTGTTGGGATCTGATGAACTTTGTGTTTATGATGAGTTATATCCTTTTATATCCATGAAAGTTATTTGAGTTTCTTTGATCTCTTATATGCATGATTTCTTATAGCCTCATATTTCTTCTCCGATATTTGGGTTTTGTTTGGCCAACTTGATCTATTTATCTTGCAATGGGAAGAGGTACTTTGTAGTGGGTTCGATCCTACGGTGCTTGATCCCAGTGACAGAAAGGGAAACGACGTGTATATATCGTTGCTACTAAGGATAAAATGATGGGGTCTATCTCTACATAGATATATCTTGTCTACATCATGTCATCGTTCTTATTGCATTACTCCGTTTATCCATGAACTTAATACACTAGATGCATGTTGGACAGCGGTCGATGTGTGGAGTAATAGTAGTAGATGCAGGCAGGAGTCGGCCTACTAATCTTGGACGTGATGCCTATATAATGATCATTGCTTGGATATCGTCATGATTATTCGGTTCTATCAATTGCCCAACAGTAATTTGTTTACCCACCTTTTGCTATTTTTCTCGAGAGAAGCCACTAGTGAAACCTACGGCCCCCGGGTCTTCTTTCTCATATATTTGCCTTTGCGATCTACTTTTTTCCTTGCATTTATTTTCAGATCTATTAAACCAAAAATACAAAAATACCTTCCTATAATTTTTCTTTATTTATTTTATTTAGCGGTCGATCTATCAATTTACTACAAATTTGTCTCACGTCCATTTTCCACTTGAGGCGCCATACCCCGGAAGGGATTGACAACCCCTTTAACATGTCGGGTTGCGAGGATTTGTTATCTGTGTGCAGGGGATGTTTACGTTGTGTTGCTTGGTTCTCCTACTGGTTCGATAACCTTGGTTTCATATCTGAGGGAAACACCTACCGCCGCTGTGCTGCATCATCCCTTCCTCTTTGGGGAAATACCAACGTAGCTGCAAGTGACATCAAAAGGAATTTCTAGCATCGTTGCCGGGGAGGATCTTCAACATATACCAGGTTCCTAATCACAAATCTCATCTCCTCACAATTTACATTATTTTCCATTTGCCTCTCATTTTCCTCTCCCCCACTTCACAAAAATTTGCCGTTTTATTTGCCTCTCTTTTCTGTTTGCCGTTTTCTTACCGGATCTATTTTTGAGTGCAATCTTGTTGTGTAGTCATCATGACTCAAGAGAACACCAAGTTATGTGATTTCTCAAATACCAACAACAATGATTTTATTGGCACTCTGATTGCTCCTCCCGCCGCTAGTGCGGAGTCTTGTGATATTAATACTGCTTTGTTGAATCTTGTTATGAATGATCAATTTTCCGGTACTCCTAATGAGGATGTCGCGTCCCATCTTAATACCTTCGTGGAATTATGCGATGTGCAAAAGAAAAAAAGATGTGGACAATGATGTGGTGAAGATGAAATTATTTTCGTTTTCTTTGTGTGATTCTGCAAAAATTTGGTTCTCTTCTTTGCCTCGCAATAGTATCGATTCTTGGAATAAGTGCAAAGATGCTTTTATCACTAAGTATTTTCCTCCCACAAAAATTATTTCCCTTATAACCCAGATCATGAATTTCAAGCAACTTGAACATGAGCATGTTGCACAATCTTGGGTATGGATGAAAATGATGCTAAGGATTGCCCAAATCATGGGTTAAATCTTTGGATGATCATACAAAAATTTTATGCGGGGTTGAATTTTGTTTCTCGTAATCTTTTAGATTCCGCCGCGAGTGGTACTTTTATGGAAATTACTTTGGGTGAAGCCACCAAATTGCTTGATAATATTATGGCAAATTATTCACAATGGCATACCGAAAGGGCTCCTACTAGTAAAAAAGTTAATTCGGTTGAAAAAATTTCTTCTTTGAGTGAAAAAGTTGATGCTCTTATGAAATTGGTTGCTAGTAAAAGTACTCCTATTGATTTTAACGATATGCCTTTGTCTACTTTGATTGAGCAAAATAGTGATGCCATAGATGTGAATTTTATCTCTCGAAATAATTTCAATAACAATGCTTATACACGTAATTTTAATCCTAGGCCTTTCCCTAGTAATTCCTCTAATAATTATGGTAATTCCTATGGAAATCAATCTTATAATAATAATAATAGGAACACCTCTGATATTGAGAATAATATTAAAGAATTTATCAACACACAAAAAGTTTTCAACACTTCCATAGAAGAAAAGTTGAGTAAGATTGATGATTTGTCTAGAAGTGTTGATAGAATTGCTCATGATGTGGAAAATCTCAAGATGAAATTTTTTGTGCCTAAAGTAGATGAATCAATTAAAGTTATTTATGTTTCTATGGATGAAAGTAAGAAAAGAACCGCTATGCTTAGAGCTAAAAGAGAATTTTTAGAAAAAGCGTTTTCTAGTGATTTCTTTCGCAAAAGTGATGAAGATCTTAAAATGATTGGTGTTTCTTCTATTGATTCCTTGTTTAGTAAAGTTAAGATTGATGAAAAAGGGACTGGAGAAGAGTCAACTTTAGGTAGAAGGCGTCCCAATATTTCGGAGGGTGAAAATCTTGTTGAGAAAATTGATGAAAGTGGGTTTGGAGAGGTCAAAACTTTAACTAGTGATGTGCCCACTCTTTTGGATTACAAAGACTTTAATTATGATAGTTGCTCTTTGATTGATTGTATTTCTTTGTTGCAATCCATGATAAATTCACCCCATGCTTATGAACAAAATAAAGCTTTTACTAAACATATTGTTGATGCTATGATGAAAGCTCTTGAAGAAAAATTAGGATTAGAAGTTTCAATTCCTATAAAAATTGCATGATGAATGGGAACCGACTATCAAAGTCAAGATTAAAAAATATGAGTGTTTTGCTTTGTGTGACTTGGGTGCAAGTGTTTCTACAATTCCGAAATCTTTATGTGATGTGCTTGGTCTTACTAACCTTGAAGAATGTTCTTTGAATTTGCACTTGGCGGATTCTACTATTAAAAAGCCCATGGGAAAAAATAATGATGTTCTTATTCTTGCAAATAGGAATTATGTGCCCATAGATTTTATTGTTCTTGATATTGATTGCAATCTGTCTTGTCCAATTATTCTTGGTAGACCGTTTTTATGCACTATCGGTGCCGTGATTGATATGAAAGAAGGCAATATTAAGTTTCAATTTCCTTTGAGGAAGGGTATGGAACACTTTCCTAGAACTAGAATTAAGCCACGTTATGAATCAATCATGAGGGCATCTTATGGATCTCGAACCAAAGATGACAAAACTTAGATCCTTGCTTTATGCCTAGCTAAGGGCGTAAAACTATAGCGCTTGTTGGGAGGCAACCCAATGAATAAAATTTATTTTTTGCTTTTTGCTTTCTGTTCTTGAGTGTTAGCACAATTATGCTACTACTATGATTGTGTTTTAATTAGTGTTTGTGCCAAGTAGAACCGATAGGATCTTCTTGGTTGATAGTTGTTTGACCTTGCTGAAAAAGACATAAACTTTACGCTCACGAAAATAATTCTCATTTTTTATCAGAAAGTACTTTTGCCCTGATTCTTTTTGCAAAAGATTAATATACAAATTGCTGAGGTCGTCCTATTTTTTCAGAATTTTTGGAGTTCCAGAAGTTTTCGTCTAAGTCAGATTGCTATAGACTATTTTGTTTTGACAGGTTCTGTTTTCTTTGTGTTGTGTGCTTATTTTGATGGCTCTATGGTTTTATTTGATGAGTTTTTGACATAGAAAAGTTGGAATACAATAGATATAATACAAAAACAAAATATGAATTGGTTTGATACAGTACTTATAGTAGTAGTTTGCTTTCTTACACTAACGGATCTCACGGAGGTTTTGTTGAGTTTTGTGTGATTGAAGTTTTCAAGTTTTGGGTTATCTTACGATGGATGAAGGAAGGATAGAAGAGCCTAAGCTTGGGGATGGCCTGACATCCCAAGCTATTATCCAAAAAATGAGCAACCAACTAAGCTTGGGGATGCCCCCGAGTGGCATCCCCTCTTTCTTCTAACAACCATCGGTATTTTACTCGAAACTATATTTTTATTCGTCACATGATATGTGTTTTTCTTGGAGCGTCTTGTATGATATGAGTCTTTGCTTTTTTATTTTGTGCTTTAAGTCATCAAAATCCTTGTTGGACACACCTATTTGAGAGCCAAAATTATGTCATGACTTGTTAGAATTGCTTTCTATGCTTCACTTAAATTTTTATGAGCAGTGGACTTGCTCTAGTGCTTCACTTATATCTTTTTGAGCACAGTGTGCTTTAGTATTTTTGAAGAAATGCTCTCTTGCTTCACTTAGATTTATTTGAGAGTTAGTAAAATTTTCAAGAAATTCTCTCTTGCTTCACTTAAATTAATTTGAGAAAGAAAAAAAATTATGCTCATGATCTTCACTTATATTTGTTTGAGCTTGTCAAAAGCAACACATGAAAATTAGTCCCAAAGTGATAGATATCCAAGAAGGATATAATAAAAACTTACATGAAGATCATTGGACAAAATAAACTTGATTCTTAGTAATAGTTTTGAGATATGATGATGTGATATGTGAGTCATGTTGGTGAGTAATTATGCTTTAGTAAGAATATTGGTGTTAAGGTTTGTGATTCCCTATGCAAGTACGAAAGTCAATAGTCATGCAATGAAATTATATCCTACTTGTGGTGCATTATTCGGTGTTATTTATGCTTAATGCTTGCTTATGAGATTATTCGTTTCTTGGTTGGTCGCTTCTCAATCTTTTGCTAGCCTTCATTTTGCACTAAGTATGATCTCTACTTGTGCATCCAAAACCTTAAACCAGTTTTGCCACATGAGTCCACTATATCTACCTATATGCGGTATTCTTTTGCCGTTCTAAGCAAATTTGTATGTGCCATCTCTAATTTTCAAAATAAACTTCTCTTTTGTGTGTTTGTTTCGCTCGCGGAGCGGTGAGGGGTGGCTAATATTTTCCATGCTAGATGTGTTATTCTCACGATGAGTGTTTATTCGCTTGTCATTGCACGAGAGTAAGGCAAAAGTATTAGGGATGCCCAGTCCCGAAATGAAAAATGAATTTACTTTATGTTGTCAAATAATAAATTTCTTGAAAAGTGTTGGTATGGAGGGCAACCGTGGATACGGCTAGCCATGGAAGTGAAAGTATGGTGGAAAAAGGAATACACTTTATTTTCTGTTTGGAACCGCCTATGATATATCTAGCATGGAAAGTGTTGGGAACTCTAAGTTGTTTTCGTTGGTGGGATGGATACACCTCCCAAAATGTTTTTATCTCTAAGTTCTTCGCTTTGAGCTCTGACACCTCTACAAATCCCTACTTCCCTCTGCGAAGGGCCTTTCATTTACTTTATGCAACTTTTATTTTGAGTCTCCATCTTCTCTTATAAAAGCACCGACTAGGAGTAATATGATTGTACTTAAGTATTGGGTGTAGCTAATATTCGAATGTGTTTCATGAATGGAACAATGTTTGAGCATGATGGGCTAGGGATAATTTATTTTAGCGTTGATATTTTGAAACACATGGTTGCTTGTTGATATGCTTGAGTATCAAAATTATCATGTCAAAACTAGACTATTGCTTTGAACAACTAAAAGTCCAAATGCCCATGCTATAAAGAAAAGAAATATAATATGACATGTTAGGCAGCATTCCATCAAAAAATTTGTTTTTATCACTTACCTACTCGAGGACGAGTAGCAGTTAAGCTTGGGGATGCTGGTACGTATCCAACGTATCTATAATTTTTGATTGTTCCATGCTGTTATATTATCAATCTTGGATGTTCTACAATCATTTATAGTCATTTTATATCATTTTTTGGTACTAACCTATTGACATAGTGCCAAGTGCTAGTTGTTCTTTTTTCCATTTTTTACATCGCAGAAAATCAATATCAGACGGAGTCCAAATGCCCCGAAACTTTACGGAGAATTTTTATGGGCCAGAAGGAACACAACGGGCCCTGGCTGCGGCTGGGGGTTGCCCCGAGGGGGGCACAACCCACCAGGGCGCGCCAGGAGGCCCAAGCGCGCCCTGGTGGGTTGTGCCCACCTCAGGTGCCCCCAGACCGCCTCTCTGCTCTATAAATACCCCAATATTCCAGAAACCCTAAAGGCATCGACGAAATATTCATCCAGCCGCCGCAGAGTCTAGAACCACCAGATCCAATCTAGACACCATCTCGGATGGGGTTCACCACCTCCATTGGTGCCTCTCCGATGATGCGTGAGTAGTTCTTTGTGGACCTTCAGGTCCGTAGTTAGTAGCTAGATGGCTTTCTCTCTCTGGATTCTCAATACAATGGTGTCTTAGAGATCCATATGATGTAACTCTTTTTGTGGTGTGTTTGTTGGGATCTGATGAACTTTGAGTTTATGATCAGTTATATCTTTTTATATCCATGAAAGTTATTTGAGTTTCTTTGATCTCTTATATGCATGATTGCTTATAGCCTCGTATTTCTTCTCCGATATTTGGGTTTTGTTTGGCCAACTTGATCTATTTATCTTGCAATGGGAAGAGGTGCTTTGTAGTGGGTTCGATCTTACGGTGCTTGATCCCAGTGACAGAAAGGGAAACAACACGTATGTATCGTTGCTACTAAGGATAAAACGATGGGGTCTATCTCTACATAGATAGATCTTGTCTACATCATGTCATCGTTCTTATTGCATTACTCCGTTTCTCCATGAACTTAATACACTAGATGCATGCTGGATAGCAGTCGATGTGTGGAGTAATAGTAGTAGATGCAGGCAGGAGTCGGTCTACTAATCTTGGACGTGATGCTATATAATGATCATTGTCTAGATATTGTCATGATTATTCAAAGTTCTATCAATTGCCCAACAGTAATTTCTTTACCCACCGTTTGCTATTTTCTCGAGAGAAGCCACTAGTGAAACCTACGGCCCCCGGGTCTTCTTTCTCATATATTTGCCTTTGCGATCTACTTATTTCCTTCCATTTATTTTCAGATCTATTAAACCAAAAATACAAAATACCTTGCTGTAATTTTTCTTTCTTTATTTTATTTGGCGTTCAATCTATCAATTTACTACAAATTTATCTCACGCCCGTTTGCCACTTGAGGCGCCGTACCCCGGAAGGGATTGACAACCCCTTTAACACGTCGGTGTGTGAGGATTTGTTATCTGTGTGCAGGGGTTGTTTATGTTGTGTTGCTTGGTACTCCTACTGGTTCGATAACCTTAGTTTCATATCTGATGGAAATACCTACCGCCACTGTGCTGCATCATCCCTTCCTCTTTTGGGAAATACTGACATAGCTTCAAGCTAGACGTCCTCTACTTTGTTGTTGCAAGTTTTACGTGGCTGCTACAGGCTTCTAGTAAGAACCGTTCTTACCTATGCATCAAAACCACAACGATGTTTCGTCAAGTTCGTTGTTTTAACCTTCAATAAGGACCGGCTGTAGTCAAATTCGATTCAACTAAAGTTAGAGAAACAGACACCCGCCAACCACCTTTATGCAAAACAAGTTGCATGTTTGTCGGTGGAACCGGTCTCATGAACGTGGTCATGTAAGGTTGGTCCGGGCCGCTTCATCCAACAATACCGCCGAATCAAAATAAGACGTTGGTGGTAAGTAGTATGACTATGATTGCCCACAACTCTTTGTGTTCTACTCGTGCATATCATCTACGCATAGACTTGGCTCGGATGCCACTGTTGGGGAACGTAGCATGCAATTTCAAAAAAAATTCTACGATCACACAATATCTATCTAGGAGATGCATAACAACGAGAGGGGGAGAGTGTGTCCACGTACCCTCGTAGACCGAAAGCAGAAGCGTTAGCTTAACGCGGTTGATGTAGTCGAACGTCTTCTCGACTCAACCGATCAAGCACTGAACGTACGGCACCTCCGAGTTCTGCACACGTTCAGCTCGATGACGTCCCTCAAACTCTTGATCTAGCAAAGTGTCGAGGGAGAGTTTTGTCAGCACGACGGCGTGATGACGGTGATGGTGAAGTGATCCACGCAGGGCTTTGCCTAAGCACTACGACAATATGACCGGAGGAGTAAACGATGGAAGGGGGCACCGCACACGGCTAAGAACAATTGATGTGCCTTAGAAGTGCCCCTCCCGCCCCAGTATATAAAGGAGGGAGAGGGGAGGAGGCCGGCCTAGGGGCGCGCCAAGTGGGAGGAGTCCCACTTGGACTCCTAGTCCAATTCGCCCCCCTTTCCTTTTACCGGAAGGGGAAAGGGGGAAGGAAAGGGAGGAGGAGAAGGAAAGGGGGCCGTGCACCCTCCCCTGGTCCAATTCGGACTCCTTCCCAGGTGGGGGGGGGCGCCACCCCTTGTGGGCTGCCTTGCCTCCCTCCTATGGCCCATATCTTCCCCCGTGGGGTTCCAGTAACCCCCCGGTACTCTGTTATGTACCCGATACATTCTGAAACACTTCCGGTGTATGAATACTATCGCCTAATATATCAATCTTTACCTCTCGGCCATTTCGAGACTCCTCGTCATGTCCGTGATCTCATCCCGGACTCCGAACAATCTTTGGTCACCAAAACACATAACTCATAATACAAATCGTCATCCAACGTTAAGCGTGCGGACCCTACGGGTTCGAGAACTATGTAGACATGACCGAGACACATCTCCGGTCAGTAACCAACAGTGGAACCAACATACGTCACTCCCTTTGTCATCGGTATGTTACTTGCCCGAGATTCGATCGTCGGTATCTTCATACCTAGTTCAGTCTCGTTACCGACAAGTCTCTTTACTCGTTCCGTAATACATCATCCCGCAACTAACTCATTAGTCACATTGCTTGCAAGGCTTATCATGATGTGCATTACCGAGAGGGCCGAGAGATACCTCTCCGATACTCGGAGTGACAAATCCTAATCTTGATCTACGCCAACCCAACAAACACCTTCGGAGATACATGTAGAGCTTTTTATAATCACCCAGTTACATTGTGACGTTTGATAGCACACAAGCTATTCCTCCGGTATTCGAGAGTTGCATAATCTCATAGTCAAAAGAATGTGTATAAGTCATGAAGAAAACAATAGCAATAAAATTTAACGATCATTATGGTAAGCTAACGGATGGGTAGAATGATGTGATCCCGTTCATCAAATGACAACACATGTCTATGGTTAGAAAACTTAACCATCTTTGATTAACGAGCTAGTCTAGTAGAGGCATACTAGGGACACTATGTATTGTCTATGTATTCACACATGTATCAAGTTTCCGGTTAATACAATTCTAGCATGAATAACATTTATCATGATATAAGAAAATATAAATAACAACTTTATTATTGCCTCCGGGGCATATTTCTTCACTTGGGTACGCAACAACACAAATATTAGAGGAAAAAAAAATATTGATTGAGGAAACGCAGACCGTCAGATTCAGATGGATTGCCAAATGGGAAGAGGAGGAACCGCAGACCTGGCCCTGGGTGGAGGCCAAGAGTCTGTGCAAGTTGGCACCCTTTTTGCTCCCTTTCCCATCCCCATCTTTCGTCCACCCCTCCCCCCTCTCGCCGCGGACCCCATCCGCCGCCCGCCGCCGCCGCCGTTGACACTACCCGCGAATCTCCTTCTTCCGGTACATTCCTCACCGTCGCTTTCCCTCTACCCGATCCGATCTCGCTCCTCTCGATTTCGCGGTTCCTGAATTATCCCCGATTCGATCGGTTACCATCGGGCGTGGCGTTCCGTGCTCTGTTGGTCGATCCATCGATTCGCGATGCATGCGCGCTTATTCTGCCTAGTCTTTGGAAATTAATGCATGCCTGCTTGGTCGAATCGACGCGCCTGCGTAGATATCTGGAGTCATCTGGAGTATGGGTTTGATTGTTGTTTTTGCCTTTCAGAGTGGTGGAGAGGAGACATGGCACTCCGGAGGCTGCTTCAGGGGATTGTCCTACCGCGGACGACGGGCCGGCATGTTGGGGCATCGTTTTCCACGGAGGCTGGGGAGACTATCCGCGCAACCCTGTTTCCTGGTGATGGCATCGGGCCTGAGATCGCCGAGTCGGTCAAGCAGGTAGAGGATTTTGTTTCTCTTGGGTGTCGTATTTGTGTGATAGACTCATGTATGATTTCTTACCACAACTTGGTCTGCTTTTCTGTTTCCTTATGATGTAGAAATGTCTTTATACTTGATTTGATCAAGGTTTGAAGCTACGCCAACAAGGGCATATCGTTAATGCTGAGCTCTATAGAATTTTATAGTGGTTGGCCTCCCTAGATGGCTAGTGACATCTCTTGCAATTTCCCTGGCCCCATGCAATTTTAAGTTTAGCAAGAAAGGTAGAAGATTTTCCTTATGTTTGATACGATATTAACAGGTGTGAGTTTTATCCTCACACCCAGCATAATTAATACACTCTCTGTTCCTAAATATAAGACGTTTTGGCAGTTCAATTTTAACTGCCAAAACGTCATACATTTAGAAACAGTAACTAGACCGCACGTTGCTACGGGACTACAAAATAATTGGAGTTGTGTCGGATTTGTATACAACAATCAATGGACTTGCAACAGTTCAAAGAAAAACTCAAGCAAGCACGCAACACTGCACCTGTAAGTGCGCACGGACCATGGAAACACTGACATGTACTTGTAAATACTTTCTCATTCAGAACATGAGTGAGCTGGTCGCTTGCTGGTTTGATTAAGCTGGGTGTAGACGCAGGTGTGTGGTTTGAGGCTCCCCAACAGCATTATTTTTTTGCTGTTTCATCTGTGCTATTTTTTTTTTTGGCGGTGCAACAACGATTGGATTGGGCAGGGAGGGACTGCAGGTGCAGGGTGAGGCTAGGGGGGATGCACATCATGGATGGTAGGGGGAAGGGGGGGGGGGCAGCGTCAAAGTCATGGTGCAAGGAGTCCATGACGGGTTAAGGTAGAAGTGAGATTGGATGGGGTGGCAGAGGGTATTTTCACGTTCTGAATCATGGGACAGAGGAAACGTACAGAGAGGAAAGGAGCAAGAGAGCACAAACCGCTCTCGAGGACTGGGGGAGGCGGTGGTATGGAGAAATTGGTGGGAGGGGAGCACATACGAGGGGAGGGGAGGTCTAACCATGACGACGACGATGGCAGACTACCCTTCAATAGTAAAGATGATTTATTCTTTTGCAGAAAGCTGGACTTCTGGCTGTTCAGAATTTGGGGTTGAATTTGCTTGTATTTCTGTGAAAACCCTGTTTCACTTTGGAACTTTGTGTCATTTGTGTAACTTGGTTATGCTATTGTTTTGATTTTTGGCTCCTTTTTTTGCAACAGAATGGCTATTGGGATTTCAGTAATATTTCTGAATAATTACCTTGGATGCTCCTGTCATTCTAGAAAGTTCAGAATATGCATCTTTGCCAATTTTGATCTGAAATAACTCGTATACATTGTTCATTCATAAAGTGTGGATATCTACTCCATGTCTACAATGACATTCATTCTGTTGTACCTGTATACTGAACCCAGGATGATCAAAGGTTCAAAGCCAATAGGTGAGAGGTGGTATGTCCTTAAGTTGCCTTAGATGCTTAAAAATCATCGTGGACAAGAACATAACAATTATTTTTTCTGTAATATGCAATTGACAAAGATGTTATGCAGAAAAGGAACAAGTGACTGATATCTTGGGGATTGGATCAACTAGAAACTAAGGAACAGTATCTGTACTGCATTTATATAGTGTTAGATTTTTTACAAAGATCCGCTAGAACCTTATTTCCTATCAAGGCCTTATTTGCTGGTTGATGACATGCCAGCTGCTCACTGGTATCCCTTTTGGTAGATGCATATAAAGCTATTATTAGTAACAAATCAAATCAATAGTATATTTTTGCTATTAAAACATCACTACATCAATATATTTTTGTACAAACTAGATTAATTTGCCAGCATCGAAAGTCTAGCTACCAGGTTGGACAATACATCTGCACATCTACTGCAAAACATTCTGAGGTCAGATGCGGCTGGGATTTTCATCTCGCGTTAAAATCATGACGAGCAGCCGGAAAACACAGATTCCAAAGAGCTCAAAGGTAAGGATGCAGGCGATCTTGAGCTTGCTGGTGGATCTTAACAAGGGGTTCGGCTGGCGTCCTTGACTCATGTCGTTCAGAGGGGAGGGGCTGAAGCTTGCAACCATTTCCAGTTATGGATTTGAGAGGGAGGGGGACCCCTAACATTGTGGAGGTGAGGGAGACGGGAGTGGAGATGAGTTGGGGATGGGCAATTTTAGATGGTGGCTGCCTGCTGGATTAGTTGCTATCAGAGTTGTCGGGCCAGGCCAGGCTTGTTGGACTGGTGAAGTCAAAGCCTGAGCTGCCCCGCCTGTCTTTTGCGCCAGGCTGCCCATCTGTTTTTAAATTGCAGTCACATGATCGTCTCTCTCATCTTGAACTTCGATACATGGTTCCAGCTATCTGAAGCTAATTGCTTTACCTGTAAACTGTACTTTTGCAACTGAGTTTCGCAAGAACACTGCTACTAAGATGAGTGATTACATTCACGGACAAAACTCATTCATGCATGATTTCTTTGAAGGTAGCTTGTTCTACTTCCGTACTTCTAATATTTTCTTTTGCTGTTTCAGGTATTCAATGTTGCAGGTGTACCGATAGAATGGGAAGAACATTATGTTGGTACGGAAGTTGATCCCAGAACAGAGAGCTTTTTGACATGGGAGAGCCTGGAGTCGGTGCGTAGAAACAAAGTTGGCTTGAAAGGTCCTATGGCTACACCTATTGGAAAAGGCCACCGTTCTTTGAATCTTACATTAAGGAAAGAACTTGGACTCTACGCCAATGTCAGACCTTGCAACAGCCTCCCAGGCTACAAGACTAGATATGATGATGTGAACCTTGTGACAATCCGTGAAAATACTGAAGGAGAGTATAGTGGCCTTGAGCATCAGGTATGGTGTATTCATTCCTAAAGATAGTTTTCTTTCCATCGTTCTTGTTAGTCATGAGCTGAGCTGGTTTTGAGATCTTATGGGTTTCAGCTCTAGCCTACCCCAACTTGTTTGGGACACTAAAGGCTTGGTGGTTGTTGTTCTTGTTCTTGTTAGTCATGGCACGGTTCTTTTTCTTCAGGTTGTGAGGGGTGTTGTGGAAAGTTTGAAAATTATTACCCGCCAAGCAAGTTTGAGAGTGGCAGAGTATGCTTTCCATTATGCCAAAGCCAATGGCAGGGAGAGGGTCTCTGCGATACATAAAGCTAATATCATGAGGAAAACAGATGGACTTTTCCTCAAGGTTTGATGGCTACACCCCTGTTCCTTCTTGTTGATGCTATCTGTTCCCCATTTTGATTTGTCTTGAGAGCTAACTCATGGTTATTTTATATGTACAATTTTAGTGTTGCCGTGAAGTAGCTGAGAAGTACCCTGAAATCACATATGAGGAAGTCATTATTGACAATTGCTGCATGACAGTATGTTGATCTGTCAACACTGAAACTTCACACTTGTTAATTTTACCGTTTGCACACTTGATAATCATGTACTGAAAGTAGGCCATTTACTTCTATAACATCACTGAGTATGAACTGCATCCTCTTGCAGCTCGTGAAGAATCCTGGTACATTTGATGTATTAGTGATGCCAAATCTGTATGGTGACATTATTAGTGATCTATGTGCTGGTTTGATTGGAGGCTTGGGCTTAACTCCCAGGTAGAGATTTTTATCTTCACGAGTCGATTTACTGTGTTTTTTAGACGATATCAACTAACTATTGTTTATTCCCCAGCTGCAACATTGGTGAAGGTGGCATTTGTCTGGCAGAGGCTGTTCATGGTTCTGCACCTGATATCTCTGGCAAGGTAAAGTGATCTTAAATATCTACCATATGAGATTTCTCAGTATGTACATGTTCATGATGTTTTAATTGATGGGTTTCTGGCTTTGTTCGTTATGTGTATATGAAACCAAAGTTCTCTCGTGATGTCTAGACAGTCTTTATGATGTCCCTTTGTCGACTGAATGATATTCGATTGCCTGCAGAACCTTGCAAACCCAACTGCTCTTATGTTGAGTGCTGTTATGATGTTGCGCCACTTGCAATTCAATGACCAAGCAGACCGGATCCACAATGCCATCCTCCAGACAATTGCCGAGGGGAAGTACAGAACCGCTGATCTTGGTGGGAAGTCATCAACGTCAGACTACACAAAAGCAGTTTGCGATCATATCTGAGCACCAGCTGCTCTTTCTCTCGATTATTTGTCTCCCACCTAATTTTGTTGCATACCGGGAGCTTTAGCCTGAGTAGGTAAGTGGCAGGCACCTCGATTTCCTTGGGTGTTGAGACACCGTTTAAGGCTCCTGAATAATCCTCGCATTCTTGTCCTTGGAAAAGTTTTACCAGCATTGCAGTCAAGCTGAAGAATCGTCTGTAATAATCATTGGCAGCATCAGCGCATATAATTTGTTTGTTCTAGTTCTTAGAGAACTGGATTTTGATCTTTCTTTTGCTTTTTGTCATGGTATTACCGTCCTCGTTGTGCTCAACAAGGTCAGTTAACATAACTTAGCGATCATACTTCACTTTAGATTCAAAAACTAACTAAAACTTGTCACAACATTTGGTACTCGTAGGATCCATGCTTGCCATGTACTGGTACTTGACCACCTTGTCATCCTTCTTGACAAGCTTTAATTGGGCTACATCGTTAACACATAAAACATTATTGGGGTTCGGAGATTTGAGCTAAGAGCCTTTTCTTGAACTTGACATTTATGGGATTGGGCAACTTCTTGGGGAATCTTGGATGGTCTTCCCTCTTCTCATACTCCCTTCGTCTGAAAATACTTGTCATCAAAATGAACAAAAATGGGTGTATCTAAAACTAAAATACATCTAGATACATTTTGTTGAGGATATAACCATTAGAGTCACCCGCTCAGGAGGGGCCGGGTTACTCATAATGGTCATCACGCGAAGCCCAGTACCGGGTTTAAAGACGACGGGTCAATAATGGGCTTAAGACCCGGAGATGGCTTAAGGCCCGTAGTGATAACCGCCATTATGGTGAAACTTGTAGTGTAAGGCAAGAATAGTTGAGAGTCCGAGCCGGACACTCTTATGAGCCGGCCGGGACTCTGAGAGCCGCTGGGCGTCAACCTCTCTATATAAAGGGGCGACCCGGCGGCGGTTTAGGGACAAGTAAGATCTCGTCGAGAGCCAGGCATAGCGATTAAGCTTCCTGGTCATCGAAACCCTAATCAATACCACCTCAACTGGATGTAGGCTTTTACCTTCTCCGTAAGGGGCCGAACCAGTATAACTCTCGTATTCCTTGTCCCGTTTAACCCCTTTAAGCTTCCTAGCTGCGATGGCTCCACGACTAAGTCCTAGCACGAGGACATCTGCCGTGACAATTCCACGACAGTTGGCGCCCACCGTGGGGCTGACGCACGGTGGATTTGAGTTCTTGAAGGGCAGCTTCGAAGGGCTCAAGGGATACGCTGTGGGCCGGATGACCAAGAGTCGTCGCGGCAAGCTCTACATCGACGATGCAACCTGGGGCCCCGACGCCGGCTCAATTGAGTACGGGTACCGGGTCCCCTTCGGCGGAATCCACGTCTTCATTGGCAAGATTGGTGAGCCGGGCCCTGAGCCGGATCTCTGCACTGATCTCATCGAGACGGCTCAGCGTGCACGACCCGCCCGGGCTCTACCTGCCTTGAAGCATGCTTTCGTGGGATGTGTCCATGGAGGACTCTCTGAAGGGTCTGGATCTGGTGATGAGACGGCTGCCGGCTCTGACGGCGAGTCGGCTACGGATGAGTCAAATTCGTTATATCAACTTCAGGATGGCAGGCTCAGGGGTTGTTCCGACGGCGACAGCATTCCGGACCCCTTTGAACCGCCGAGCCGGGTTGGAATCTTCATGGCCGGCGCGCAACCTGTTCAAAACCCCGCCTCCGGGTCAGGAAGCCCGGTGCCTTCACCGGCTCAGGTGCTGATGGATCTCACAGACAAGATGACGGTCCTGTTGACCGCTACGGTGGCTCCGGCGGATCAAGTTCAACATGACGTGGAGGTGGCACGGTTAAAATCGGATCTAGCAAAGGCCAAGGAGGATCTGGCGGCGGAGGGGATCAGGATGGCTGCAGAGAGGGCGGCTCTCGACGCCCAGACTCAGCTGATTCAGGCACAGTCCTTCCGGCTCACGATGGATCAAAACGCATCCAATGAGGTCATGAGAAGGAGGCATCAAAAGGCCCAATCTCGACTCCCTCCGGTTTACGATCCTCGAAACCTCTTCAACACGCCGGGTGCAGGGTCTAGTAACCCGCCGGAGATCATAGTGCCCGGGGCTGGGACACCAATTTAGCCCCAAGTGATGGGACCTCCCCGGGTGAACCCTGCCCCGCCTCAGTACGTGCCAATACCACCGGGTCATTATGCCAACCCGTTGGAAAACATGGTCGCCGCGGCGGCACGGCTGGCGGCTCTCCCAATTGATGGCGACTCTCCAACGGCGGTTGAAACCCGCCGGGTCAGAGAACTCCTTCAGACAGCTCTGGCGCAGCAAGAGGCGTACTCTTATAGCCGGGACAGGATCCATTCAACCCCTCGTCCAGGCCGGAGCCCGAGTTATAGCAGACACATGGTCTCAGCGACCGGCTCAAGTAATGTCCAACGCCATGACTTGCCACCTGGCCACGGCCCAGCTCATAACGGGGCCTTTCACGCAGCAGACCAAGACAGAGCACGGCAAGAGGCGGAGCAGGTGCCTCAGTTGACGGCTTACCAGACACCCCCGGCTTATCCGACGGCTTCCGTCGACGTGGGTATCCCTACGAGGACTGGAGGTGTCCCTTGTTTAGTGCCGGCTCTCCGCAATGAACGTCTACCCAAGGACTTCAAAGGGCCTAGGAAGGTGCCTAATTACACGGCTGATTTACAACCCGGAGCCTGGATCGAGAGTTACGAGATGGCCATGGAATTGCTGGAGGTCAGCGAAGCGGCGATGGCCAAGTACTTCACCATGATGTTAGATGGGACTGCCCGCACTTGGTTGAAAGGGCTGCCACCGAATTCTATCGGGTCTTGGGCTGAGCTGAAAGCCCGGTTCATCCAAAACTTCAAAGATACCTGTAGGCAGTCTATGTCAATTGTGGATTTGACTAACTGTAAACAGCAGGAGGGTGAGTCTACGACACATTGGGTTCGCCGGGTCAAAGAGATAATACATTCATCTGATAAGATGGATGCCGGCTCTGCAGTCTTAATGTTGGAGCAGAATTGTCGTTTCCTGCCCCTGAAGATGAAACTCGGGCGGCTCAAGCGCGACTGCAATGATATGGGTACGCTGATGGCGGCTCTCGTCAAGTACGCCGACTCTGATAGTACCAAGGACCCCGCGTCAGATGATGAAAGGACAGGGAAGGGAAAGAAGAACGGCAATGGCAAGGGTCCTCAGCATAACCCGGCGAACCAAGGAGGTAACAAGCGTAAGGCTGATGGCAGCATGGAGTTTGTGGCCAATGCCAGCTCACAGGGTAACAACCAGCGACGTAAAGGGGAGGCCACCTCCCCGAGCCGGCGGTTCAGGCCCAACGCTTGAGCAGTTGTTGAATGAGCCTTGTCCAAGGCATGGCTCTAGGGAGAAGCCAGCTACTCATCTATGGAAAGATTGCGCAATCATGAAGGCCTTTAAGAATTCCAATGCCTTTAATGGCAACAATGGCTCGGGCGGCGGCTCAGGCGCCGGCGGCTTTCATGGCCCGGGCGGCGGCTCAAATTCCAATCCTCAGAATGTTCAAGGGGGCTTTAATCAGCAGTCCGGCCAGGGTCATCAACAGCAACAGGGGGGATACCAGACCAATCCAAAGCAGCTCAATGGTGGACAGTATCATGTGTTTACCACCAGTCTGTGTAAGCGAGATCAGAAGCTTCATAAGAGGGCTGTGAATGCTGTTGAGCCGGCGGTTCCACGCTATTTAAGATGGTCTGAGCAGCCTATTGTGTGGAGTAGGGAGGATCACCCTCCCCGGGTTGATAATCCGGGTCACTTGGCCCTGGTGGTGGCTCCTCAGGTGGGAGGATATAAGTTCACTAAGGTGCTCATGGATGGAGGCAGCAGCATCAACATCCTCTATTATGAAACCTTCCGTCGCATGGGGTTGATTGATAAGAACCTCAGCCAGTCCAATACTGTTTTCCATGGTGTGGTGCCTGGTAAGTCGGCTTATCCAGTTGGTAAGATCGAACTGGAAGTGGCCTTTGGAGATGAGTACAACTACAGGGTGGAAAAATTGACCTTTGAGGTGGTCAAGATAAGAAGTCCGTATCATGCCATATTTGGGCGGCCGGCTTACGCCAAGTTCATGGCACGGCCGTGTTACGTATACTTACAGCTCAAGATGCCGGGTCACAATGGGACCATTACGGTTCATGGCAGCCGAAAGATAGCCTTGGAGTGTGAGGAAGGTGACGCGGCTTATGCAGAATCTGTTTGTGCAACAGAGGAGTTGAAGTTTTACAAGGACAATGTTGACCCAACAGATATGACATCTCTGAAAAAGCCGACCACGGAGCATGAGCCGGCAATGAAATTTAAGTCAGCTGATGAGACTAAACTTGTTGATTTCGTTCCAGGTGACTCATCTCAGCAGTTTAGCATCAGTGCCAATCTGGATCCAAAATAGGAAAGCGCGCTCATCGAGTTCATCCGTGAGAATAGGGACATTTTTGCATGGAAACCTTCTGACATGCCAGGTGTACCTAGAGAACTCGCTGAGCACACTCTCAATATTGATCCGAAATTTAAGCCGGTCAGGCAATTCCTTCGGCGGTTTAATGAGGAGAGGCGGAAAGCCATTGGTGAGGAGGTGGCCCGGCTCTTGGCGGCCGGGTTTATTGTCGAAGTCTTTCATCCAGAATGGTTAGCTAACCCGGTGCTCGTGCTCAAGAAGAATGGCACCTGGCGGATGTGTGTGGACTACACGGACTTAAACAAGGCGTGTCCGGCTGATCCTTTTGCTCTCCCCCGTATTGATCAAATCATTGATGCTACGGCGGGTTGTGAACGCTTAAGTTTCTTGGATGCTTATTCTGGATACCATCAGATTAAAATGGCAGTTAAGGACCAGGAGAAGACGGCGTTCATCACTCCCTTTGGAGCCTTCTGTTATGTGTCTATGCCTTTTGGACTCAAGAGTGCACAGGCGACTTACCAGCGTTGTGTGCAGAATTGTCTTCATAACCAGATTGGGCGCAATGTTCACGCCTATGTGGATGATATCGTGGTTAAGTCCAGGGAGAAGGAGACCCTGGTAGATGACCTTAGAGAAACCTTTGATAATCTCCGGGTTTACAAGATGATGCTTAACCCGGCCAAGTGTGTTTTTGGTGTTCCTGCAGGCAAGCTCTTGGGTTTCCTGGTTTCTAACAGAGGCATTGAAGCTAACCCGGAAAAGATAAAGGCAATCACCTCTCTGGCTAAGCCGGCGTGCATCAACGACGTCCAGCGTCTAGCAGGCCGCATCGCTGCTTTGAGCCGGTTTATAAGCCGTTTGGGTGAAAAGGCCATGCCACTGTACCAGTTGATGAAGAAAACTGATGACTTTGTCTGGAATGATGCTGCTAATACTGCTTTTGAGGATTTGAAGAGACAGCTGGCTGAGCCCCCAGTCCTTGCTGCTCCGGTTGACAAGGAGCCCTTATTACTGTATGTAGCTGCTAACACACGAGCCGTCAGTGTGGCTGTGGTGGTGGAGCGCAAGGAAGAGGGTAAGGAGTATCCGGTTCAGCGGCCGGTTTATTACGTCAGTGAAGTGCTCATCGAGTCCAAACAGCGGTATCCGCATTGGCAGAAGCTTGTTTATGGTGTGTTCATGGCAAGCCGGAAGCTTAAGCATTATTTCCAAGGTCACCCCATCACTGTGGTTAGTTCTGCTCCCCTTGGAGATATCATCCAAAACAGAGAAGCCACAGGAAGAGTGGCTAAGTGGGCTATAGAGCTTGGGCCTCATGGTCTGAAATACGTACCGCGCACTGCTGTTAAATCTCAAGCTTTGGTGGATTTCATCAACGATTGGACAGAGCTACAGGTGCCTGAAGAAAAGCCGGATAATACATATTGGACTATTCACTTCGATGGGTCTAGGCAATTGGAGGGCTCGGGGGCTGGAGTTGTATTGGCTTCCCCTAAAGGTGACAAGTTTCATTATGTGCTACGGTTGATGTTTCCTTGTACTAACAATGCGGCTGAGTACGAGGCCTTGCTCCATGGTCTTCGGATGGCTAAGGAGATGAGCTTGAGCCGGGTAAGGTGCTTCGGCGACTCAGACTTAGTGGCTCAACAAGTATCAGGCAAGTGGGATTCCAAGGACCCTCTCATGGCGGCTTATCGCCGTGAAGTTGATGCCATTGCTGGACATTTTCAGGGTTACCAAGTAGAGCACATCGATCGCAGGAAGAACGAGGCGGCTGATGCACTAAGCCGGCTGGGCTCTCAGCGAAAGCCGGTGCCGCCTAATACTTTCTTGGACATCTTGCATAACCCTTCTGTTAAGTTACCTACAGAGGAAGACTTGGCTGTCCCTGACCCGGAAGCACAGTTGGTGGCGGCTCTCCACATCACCCCAGACTGGACAGTACCATACTTGGCTTACATGACCCGGGGAGATTTGCCTGAGGATGAAACTTTGGCCAGACAAATAACCCGGCGGTCTAAGTCAATGGTCATTATCAATGGTGAGCTACATCGTCGCAGTGTCACTGGAACTTTCCAGCGTTGTGTTTCCCCTGAGGAAGGCCAAGATATTTTGCGTGAGATTCACGAGGGGGATTGTGGCCATCATGCCGGCTCAAAATCTCTTGTGGCCAAGGCTTTTCGTCATGGTTTTTATTGGCTGACGGCTCATGCTGATGCGGAGGACTTGGTCAGTAAATGTGATGGTTGCCAGAGGTTCTCGCGACGGGCTCATGTGCCGGCTCAGGAGCTGAGGATGATACCAATCACTTGGCCATTTGCGGTCTGGGGGCTTGATATGGTTGGGCCTTTTAAAAGGTCCAAGGATAAGAAGACCCACCTTTTGGTGGCAGTTGACAAGTTCACAAAGTGGGTTGAGGCAGAGCCAGTTAGCAAGTGTGACGCGGCCACGGCGGTTCAGTTCATGAAAAGGGTGATATTTCGCTTCGGCTTTCCACACAGCATTATAACTGACAATGGTACCAATCTGTCTAAGGGCGCCATGGAGGAGTTTTGTCAACGAGAGCATATTCGACTTGATGTTTCATCAGTGGCTCATCCTCAATCCAATGGTCAAGCTGAGAGAGCTAATCAGGAGATCTTGAAGGGCATTAAGCCCCGGCTTTTGGTCCCTTTGCAACGGACGCCGGGTTGTTGGGTGGAGGAGTTACCCTCCGTGTTATGGAGCATCAATACTACTCCTAACAGGTCTACGGGTTACACGCCTTTCTTCATGGTTTATGGAGCGGAAGCAGTCCTCCCCAGTGACATCCGTCATGACTCGCCTCGAGTGGCGGCTTATGTTGAGGCGGATAATGAACAGGCGCGCCAAGATGCTCTTGACTTGTTGGACGAACAGCGTGACGTGGCAGCAGCTCGCTCAGCGATTTACCAACAAGACCTGCGCCGTTATCACAGTCGCCGGGTTAAGTCCCGGGTCTTCCAGGAAGGTGATCTGGTGCTCCGGCTCATCCAAGATCAAACAGATGCACACAAGCTATCCCCGCCTTGGGAAGGGCCCTTTGTGGTCAGCAAGAACTTGCACAACGGGTCATACTACCTTATTGACGTTCGGGAGCATAAAGATTCACGCAAGTCGGAGGAAGAGACCCGTCGGCCGTGGAACATAGCTCAGCTTCGGCCTTATTACACTTGAGCCACCGGCTCTCATAATGTACATATTTCTATAGCCATGTATATATTATGTTAAATAATAAAGCAGGACCTCTGTCCTTTTCTCCTCCAAAGGTAAACGTGTTATTTCCATTACAACATCACATGGTCACTTGGAGGTGGATCCGGCTTATGATCGTATTCGAATCTAGCCGTAAACAATATAATCACCTGGGGGCTTCCTGTTCAAACATAGGTCGTATTCGAACCAAAGAGAACATAGCTGTCGATACCCACTTGATTGGCAAAGTGCCGAGCTCATTGGGGAGTTTTCTTTGATCATATTTGAATCATAGCTCAACCCCCTTTGGGAACCGACGTGGATCGTATTCGAATCAGCGTCGTTAAACAACTCTTAAGGTCATTTGGGGGCTTCCTGTTCAAACATGGGTCGTATTCGAACCAAAGAGAACATAGCTGTCGGTACCCTCTTGATTGGCATCGCCAAAGCCACTGGGGGCTATATGATCGCATTCGAATCTTAGCTTAACCCCTTTGGGACGGTTCTCTGGTCGTATTCGAACCGGAAGCCCCTAAGTTTTTGATCTTCTGACTTACAACAAGTTCTGTTGGTCACATCAACAGTGTGCAAGGGCGGCTTTTCCTTTGCCGACTTAATTTTGATTCACAACGTTGATAACACATAGTAAGTATTCTTGATGCTGGTAAACCGGAGTTGAGATCTTCACCTCATTATTCGGGTTACATAAGCCGGAAATATACTTGAAGGCTTGTAAGTATGCTATTATGGTTACATCAAAGATGTAATTGAGGGCCAGTCTTTGGTGATTTTTAATTCATATTCCGGGTTATATATATAAGGTCTATGATTCTCAGTGCGGTAAGCCGCCTAGAGACTTGTGACTTGTTTTCTATGCAGGATGGTTAAAGACAGCTATTCGAGCTTAAGGACAATAAATGATCAATTATGACCCGGAGGAATATAAGGAAGCAACTTCAATGGAGTTAAGCATTCAACACGTGCACGATGGCACGACAAGGTTAAAATGTTTGTCCTACTCTATTACAAGACTCCCCGAGTCCAAAAGGTGAGGCATTGTTTTAAAGGCGTAACCATGGGCCGCCTAAGAGTCAAGATGCTTGCTGGGTCGAAGCTTCCGGCTCATCCCTCTCCGCTCCTCCGGCTGTTCCCATGACCTGGAAGGTTGACGATTTCCAGTCAATGCCGCTCAAAGCTTCAAATTGAGCCTCCTCGTCAATTAACCCGGCCGGGTCAACTTCTGGGGCGAAGGTATGCTTACGAGTCGGAGGGATCAAGCTGATTGCTTCGTAGCGTGGAGTGGGGATCCTCTGATTCTCCGAGTCATAGCCCGGCTGATACTTGGTGAGGTCGGTGTCATTCCCAATCGAGGTAGCCACCGGGCGCACACTCTTCACGCAGGCAGCAAAGTCTTTTTGATCAAAGGGAGTGCCGTCTTCCTTCAGACTGGGGTATCCAAGCGCGATCTCCGCCGGGTCTAGCTCCGGGAGGAAAGCCTTGGCCCGGCTCAGAGCAGCTATGGCTCCGGCTCTTGCAGAGGCCCGTCGTAGCTCTTGGAAGCGCTGAGGAAGAACGGCAAGCCGCCGAAGTACGTCCGCCAGGTGAGTCGGAACCTCATTGGACAGGGCCACAACGGCCAAGGCGCGCTGTGACCCGGTGTAGAGTTGCTCCACCAAGGTGTACACGGCCTTCAGCTTGGTCAGCACATTCTGATTGAGGTTGGCGCTTCTGGGACCTGTTTAACAAAGTAAGGTAAGCCGCTAGCAATGATGGGACTTATGAGACATAAAGAATGTAAACTTGTTGAAAGCCTGCAGAATGACTTACCGAAGATTGCGGCGACCATCTGTGACACATGGCGTTTTAAGCCGGAGAGTTCGGCGGTTCTCTCCGTCAGAGCCGCCTCCGCCTGTTCGGCCCGGCTGACCAGAGCAGCTTTCTCCTCGGCCCAAGTCTTCCTTTCGGTTTCAAACTTCTTCTTCAGCTTCTCTTGTGCAGCAACACTGAACTCAAATTTAGCGTTGGCCTTCCGGGTCTCAGTTTCCTGAGTCTTCAGGCGGTTCTTCAGCTCAGAGATCTCAGCTTCAAATTTCTTGCAAGCAGCCTGTACAAATTCCGGGTTATAGTATGAGTAATTATTATACAACATTAAAGTCCCAAGCACTTTCCAAGCAAAGACACTTGGCACTTGGGGGCTAATGCATGTTGAAAGGTTCTATTTACAAATTGCCGGTTCATGAAAGTAAGCCGGAAGTTAAGTCTACAACATATTCTATCATCAGTGGTAGACTTGGGGGCTAGCATGGGGAGAATGACTATGGAGTAAGCAAGAGAGTGGTACCTCAGATTTTTGCTGTATTTGCTTTACCATGTCAATCTCTAAGTCTCGGCTGTTGTGCACTTGACCAATGTAACTTGAGACGATGTCTCCAATGCTCAAATTCGCATAGTCAGTGATCTCCAGCCTGGCCCTGCGGCGCTCCAACAGTTCTTCTTTGGCGGAGCATTTGGCCAGCGCAGTGGGTCTCCCCGGCTCGACAAACTCTGTCCGGGTGATTACGACGTCCGGGTCATCGGCCGGCTGAGCTGGGCTGGGGATCTCCGGGTTAGCGGAAGTCTCTATGACTGGCTCGTCGGTTGGAGCGGTGGCTTCAGGAGCAGAGGCAGATGGCGGCTCTTGAGCTGAAGTCTCCGGTTCAGTTAGGACCGGCTCTTCGACCGGTTTATTCTTCTTCGCCCTCTTGCTGAGCTTTGCCTGGGCACTGAAAGGACAAAAGGTTAGTACAAAAGCATGAGTAAAGATAAGCACAACACAAGATGATCATCGTTACCCGGGTGCGGTCTTGAAAGCCGGCAGGTTAGATTGCATAGAATCACCAGAGGAAGGTGAAGTTTCCTGATAATTTGAATCAGAAGAATTGAGCGGTTGACGAGTAACGCCCGCCAAAGGATGAAAAGGATATAAGTTGGAGATAACCTCGGTCCGGCGCTTCCTTGATGCTTCAGGTAAGCCGGAGGAGAGGTCTGCATCCTTGTTGGTCCGGGTGTGCCGCCGGCTCTCATGAATCTGTTGCTTCAAAAGAAATTGAGGATCTTGATAAGCTAAAGGATGTGAAAATCTTACTTTCCGGGTTACTCTTCGGACTTTCAGCCTTGGCAAGGGCTCCGAGTCGGAGGAAAGTGTCGTTACCTCTTCAGTCACCGGGTTACTTGCTCCGGTGTCATCCTGCTGATGATCAGTATCGATAAGGCGGATAGGAATAAACAAGAAACAAAAGAAGAGCCTACAGATTCAGGGGTTACCTCTGACTCGGAGCTGTCACTTAGCTGAAGCAGCTCTGAGGCAGTAGGCCTGCTTCCCTTCTTGCGGGGAGCGGCTCTCCTGGCGGCTTTCTTAGCCTTCCTGGCTTTTTTGGCCGCCTCATGGTCATATTTGACCTTCCAGAACTTGTCATTAGCCTGAAACATACAACAAAGATTTCTTAAAGTTCAGATGAAAACTATTAAAAGGAAAACCAAGGTGTTCAGGTCAGTGGCTTACCGCCGGAGCCGGGTTAGCTTGGCAGAAGGGGTTTAAGCCGGTCCTCCCACAGTCGGCTAAGCTCTCATTCAGGAGAGACTTGGTCATGTCGTCCACGACGTCCTCAGGAAGATCGTTGGGGCTGTGCCGCAGAGGGTCATCCTTCCGGCCCGTGTAAGCACACATTAAGCCGGGGCGGCGGCTCAAGGGGATCACCCGCCAAGAGATCCAGACCCGGACCAGATCAATGCCGTTGAGGCCGTTTCCCAGGAGAGCCTTGATCTTATTGATGGTGGGGATCAGAGGTTGACGCTCAGCTTGAGATAGTTTGTCTGGCAGAGGGTGATTTGGCTCCAGACGCAGGGCACGAAAGCCGGGCAGAGGGCTCTCGTCAGCCGGAGAAGTGTCCTGGCAGTAGAACCACGTCTGGTTCCAGTCCTTTGGATGGCTTGGCGGTTCAGCGTAAGGAAAAAGGCAATCTCTCCGTCGTTGAATGGAGATTCCGCCAAGTTCCAAGCTAGGCCCGTTGGCGCACTCATTCTGGCGGTTCAGATAGAACAACTCCCTAAAAAGCAGTAGGCTGGGCTCTTCTCCAAGATAGACTTCGTAGAATACTTGAAAATTGCAGATATTTGACACGGAATTGGGTCCTATGTCTTGCGGCCGCAGATCAAAGAAGTTCAGAACCTCTCTAATCAATTTTGAGCCGGGTGGTGCGAAGCCCCGGCTCATGTGATCAGCAAATATCACCACCTCACCATCTCTTGGTTGAGGTCTTTCCTCCGACGGGTCAGGGGCACGATAAGACATGATCTCCTTCTTGGGCAAGTAACCCGTCTTCACGAAATCAGCTAAAGTATCGTCGGTGACATTGGATCTCATCCAGTTGCACGTGATGGGTGCCTTGGGAGCTTGGGTGGCATTGTGAAAGATGAAGCCTATGACAAAAGGGAAATGTCCGGTTCAATTATAAGCCGGAAGACGTCTACAGTTCAATACTCAAATGGCGGCTTATGAAGGGGCCTAATGACATATGGCTAAGTGCATCGGGTTATCTAAGCCGCTGAGGGCATCGTGAGTAATTCAAATTGTCTACAGTTTTATCATAAATGAGCCGGAAATTCTACAGCGCGTGGCCTCTTTTAAGCCGGAGATATGAGCTGCCATATCTAAACAGAGGCAATTTTTGACTAAGTGCGGCGCAAACAAGTTTCACATATCACAGTAGTTATTCTGGATCAAACGATCGACTGGAAAGGGAAAATTTCTAGACCTAGAGCTGACACAGAGGAAGTTCACAGGTTCGAACGGAGCCTCTGTGCAATGAAAAGGAATCTATGTACATTTGGAACGGGTGCGAAACAGCTACCGCAGCAGTTCTATACTGTCTAAAGATCAAGAAGGGGTATTAAGAGTGGAATCTATCAAGTGTTCATGACGAACGGCGACGAACACCGACAAACTCGAAGGTCGCTAATGCGGATCTGAGGAACAAGGAGGAGAAAGCTTACAAATGCGGAGTTACTGCGGAGGTTCGTCGCGTTTCTCTGGTCACGTCAGGTTGATGCAGCGGCCTGAGTTGGTGAAGACGAGGAAACCCGCGCGGCGGCGGCGGAGCTCGGGCGGCAGCACAGTGGCGAGAGGAGGAAGAAGATGGAGGCGACGAGTAACTGGAGGTTCATGGGCCGGGCTATTTATAAGGTGAGGCTCATAAGTGGGCGCGAGAAACGAGGAGGCCACGGCGTGATTATCTCGCTACGAAAGCGCCTCGATTTTCGGGATAGCCATTAAAGATAAGATCCGTTGGAGTATAACAGAATAAAAAATGGACTTAATGGAAGATGACGTCACGGCGGGTTACCAGGACTCCAGAAGATGACGTCACGGCGGGTTATAACCTTCGCACGACCATAAGCCGGAAGATTTTTTCTCTCAAAGGAATTGAAGATTGACATGAACCGGTTCAAATCAATCTGGGGCCTAATGTTGAGGATATAACCATTAGAGTCACCCGCCCAGGAGGGGCCGGGTTACTCATAATGGTCATCACGCGAAGCCCAGTACCGGGTTTGAAGACGGCGGGTCAATAATGGGCTTAAGACCCGGAGATGGCTTAAGGCCCGTAGTGATAACCGCCATTATGGTGGAACTTGTAGTGTAAGGCAAGAATAGTTGAGAGTCCGAGCCGGACACTCTTATGAGCCGGCCGGGACTCTGAGAGCCGCTGGGCGTCAACCTCTCTATATAAAGGGCGACCCGGCGGCGGTTTAGGGACAAGTAAGATCTCGTCGAGAGCCAGGCATAGCGATTAAGCTCCCTGGTCATCGAAACCCTAATCAATACCACCTCAACTGGATGTAGGCTTTTACCTTCTCCGTAAGGGGCCGAACCAGTATAACCCTCGTATTCCTTGTCCCGTTTAACCCCTTTAAGCTTCCTAGCTGCGATGGCTCCACAACTAAGTCCTAGCACGAGGACATCTGCCGTGACAATTCCACGACACATTCCCTTTTATTTATTTTGATGACAAGTATTTCCGGACGGAGGGAGTACATGCAATCTTCAGAGAAGTGCCCACTTCAATCACCGATGGGAGGGGTGCCTTGATAATCGGAGGGGGTGCTTCTAGGGCATTCTAAGGCTAACTGATAGAGGCAAAGGTGTCCTGATGTTTCGATGAGATGGTGGCTATCGTTTTCTGTGGGAGTTGACCTTGACGATCCGACTATGAACGTGGGAGATGTCGCGCCTTAGCAATCGCTAAACCAACTTCCGAGGGTTATTGACCACGTCGGAGCATGATCAACCTGACCACGAGGGCTTATTTCCTGCGAGCAAACGAAGAACAAGCAAGAAATTAAGATTGCAATTTGGATATTGCGAATATAAGAGGAAAACTTTATTAATGAAGGTGGGGTTCTGTGACGCATTGGTCTGGTCGTTGAACACAAACGAAGTACGCAAAGTTGCAGCTATGGCGAACTTTTAATCTAAACAAAACCCAAAGTCTAAACGACGCCCTAAGGGCTGTATATATGGAGGAAGATGGGGGAATTTCGTGGCCCTTGGAGGAGGGGTCCAAAACCAACCCTAACTCTTGTTTCCCCACACATACGGACTCGAAAAACAGCCTATACTTAAGTATTTCGAAAATACATGGGCCCGACCCAATAATAAGGTGACGCAGCACCTAGAATAGCCTCCGGACGAAATTTATGAAGTGACATCTTGTATATTTCGTCCAAGGCTTCATGCACTCCTTATGGTGGCTTCAAAGTCCTGAAATCATCACTTGTAACTCCGTTCTTGATCCCCTTGCGCATGCCATCATCTCCCTGCTTGGTCTTGCTCCGGTGTTCATCCCTCTTATCCATGCCAGGCCCTTCATTTGTAAGCAAAACAAATGTATCCAATTTAGGCAGCATCATATTCTTATGAACATTAGAATCATTACCAAGAAACAAAAGTACCTGTTAATTCAATTGGCGTGCGCGAGCTCTAGTAATTGGTCCAGTATGTATAGCAGCAGGGGCTGTGGGTGTAACAATGGTATTGATGTCCTCATCATCCTCCCCTTCTTGAAATGAAGTCGTCCTCGACGGAAGCTCATCTTCCTCACCCAAATAAGGCTTCAAATCTGCAATGTTAAAAGTGGGGCTAACCCCAAAATCTGCAGGCAGCTCAAGTTTATATGCATTATCATTTATTTTCTCTAACACCTTAAAAGGACCATCAACACGTGGCATTAGCTTTGTTTTGCGCAAATTAGGAAACCTATCCTTACGCAAATGTAACCAAACAAGATCTCTAGGTGCAAAGACAACATGTTTTCTACCCTTATCTCCAGCAAGTTTATATTTAGCATTCATACACTCAATGTTTTCCTTAGTTAACTCATGCATTTTTAAGATCAATTCAGCATGTTGTTTAGCATCAAAATTAACCTTCTTCGAAGATGGAAGAGGCAACAAATCAATGGGTGCACGAGGTAGGAAACCATACACAATTTCAAAAGGGCACATCTTAGTAGTAGAATGCAACGAACGATTATAAGCAAATTCAATATGAGGCAAGCATTCTTCCCACATTTTCTTATTATTCTTCAAAACATCCCTAAGCATAGTAGACAATGTTCTATTGACTACTTCAGTTTGACCATCAGTTTGGGGGTGACAAGTAGTACTAAAAAGCAGTTTAGTCCCCAACTTAGCCCATAAACATCTCCAAAAGTGGCTAAGAAATTTAGTATCACGATCTGAAACAATAGTATTTGGCACACCATGCAAGCGAATAATTTCACGAAAGAACAAATCAGCAACATTAACAGCATCATCGCTTTTATGACATGGTATAAAGTGTGCCATTTTCGAGAACCTATCCACGACAACAAATATGCTATCCCTCCCCTTCTTTGTTCGAGGTAAACGTAAAACAAAGTCCATAGATATATCCTCCCAAGGAACACTAGGTACAGGCAAAGGCATATATAAACCATGAGGATTGAGTCGTGAGTTAGCTTTTTGACATGTAGTGCAGCGAGCAACAAAACGCTCAACATCCCGTCTCATCTTTGGCCAAAAGAAATGTGTAGCAAGTATATCTTCCGTCTTCTTCACGCCAAAGTGTCCCATTAGTCCTCCTCCATGCGCCTCCTGCAACAACAAAAGACGAACGGAGCTAGCTGGAATGCATAGCTTGTTAGCACGAAAGACAAATCCATTGTTAACGACGAACTTGTTCCATGTTCTACCTTCTTTACAATTCTGCAATACATCTTTAAATTCAGCATCATGTACATATTGATCTTTGATGGTCTTCAAACCAAATATTTTAAAGTCAAGTTGTGAAAGCATAGTATAACGACGAGACAAGGCATCAACAATAACATTTTCTTTACCCTTCTTGTGTTTAATGACATAAGGGAAAGTCCCAATGAATTCAACCCATTTAGCATGTCTACGGTTCAGTTTTGCTTGACTTTTAATGTGTTTCAAAGATTCATGATCAGAATGTATAACAAATTCTTTGGGCCATAAATAATGTTGCCATGTTTCTAAGGTCCGAACAAGAGCATATAATTCTTTATCATAAGTAGAATAGTTCAGACTAGGCCCACTCATTTTTTTCAGAAAAGTATGGAACAGGTTTGCCATCTTGTAGTAACACACCTCCTAATCCAATTTCACTAGCATCACATTCAAGCTCAAAAGTCTTATTAAAAGCAGGAAGTTGGAGTAAAGGAGCATGTGTCAACTTATCTTTCAATACCGTGAAGGCTTCTTCCTGTGCGGTACCCCAAACAAAAGGCACATCCTTCTTTGTAAGCTCGTTGAGAGGTGCAGCAATGGTGCTGAAATCTCTCACAAAACGCCTATAGAAACCAGCGAGGCCAAGGAAACTCTTACTTGTGTGACCGTTTTTGGCTGCGGCCAACTATCAATAGCTTCAATCTTGGCTTTATCAACTTCAATCCCCTATGGAGTAACAACATAGCCAATAAAAGATACTCGGTCGGTGCAAAAGGTCCACTTCCCAAGGTTACCAAACAAACGTGCATCACGTAGAGCAATAAAAACAGCACGTAAATGTTCCAAATGTTCCTCCAAAGATTTGCTATAAATCAATGTGTCATCAAAGTAAACTACCACAAATCGTCCAATGAAAGCACGTAAAACTTCGTTCATTAATCTCATGAAAGTACTAGGTGCATTAGTTAACCCAAAAGGCATGACTAACCACTCATATAATCCAAACTTAGTTTTAAATGCTGTTTTCCATTCATCTCCCAATTTCATACGAATTTGATGGTATCCACTACGCAAATCAACTTTGGAGAATATTGTAGAGCCACTCAATTCATCAAGCATACCATCTAGCCTAGGAATAGGATGACGATAACGAATAGTAATATTATTAATGCCTCTACAATCAACGCACATACGCGACGTACCATCCTTTTTCGGCACTAAAATGATAGGAACAGCACAAGGACTAAGGGAGTCACGTATATAACCTTTGTCGAGCAGCTCTTGTACTTGACGCATAATCTCCTTCGTCTCCTCTGGATTGGTACGGTATGGTGCACGGTTGGGTAATGATGCACCGGGGATTAAGTCAATTTGATGCTCAATCCCTCGAATAGGTGGTAATCCCGGTGGCACGTCTTGTGGAAAGACGTCAGCGAACTCCTGCAAAATGTTAGTGACAGCAGGAGGCAAAGAGGAAGGCACGTCCTCGAATGAAAATAATGCCTCTTTGCACACAAAAGCATAGCAAACAGATTTGCTAAAATCTAGATCATCAATATCAGATTTGGTGGCAAGTAAACATGCATTTTTCAATTTAATTTTAGAAGCAACACTAGATGGTTTATTATTAAGCTTCATTTGTTGCTCAAATTCTTTTGCCACGATCTGATTTTCACTCTTATTTTGCTCCTGTTTTGCTTTATTAGCTCTATTAATATCATCTTTAAAAATGGAATCAGGAGTCATAGGAAGCAAAGTAATATTTTTGTCCTTATGAACAAGAGTATACTGATTGTTTCTACCATGGTGTACATAATTTTTATCAAATTGCCATGGTCTACCAAGTAATAAGGAACATGCTTGCATAGGTACCACATCACAATCAACATAATCAGCATATGTAGAGATACTAAAATGCACACAAACAGTACGTGTTACCTTAACCTTGCCGCTGTTGTTGAACCATTGGATGTAGTAAGGATGTGGATGTGGTCTTGTGGTGAGAGATAGCTTCTCCACCATCTCCATGCCAGCCAAGTTGTTGCAGCTCCCTCCATCTATGATGACGCGGACAGAACATTCCTTCACAACTCCCTTTGTATGGAACAAATTATGCCTCTGATTTTGCTCAGCTTGTGTAACCTACACACTCAAAACACGCTGAGCAACTAAACATTCATACCTGTCAGCATCTTCAGCAGCCATGTATTGCGTCTCATGATCAGAATCATCTCCACCGTGTTCTTCATGTGTAATAAGAGCCAAAGTCTCCTCATCATAGTCACTAGCGGACTCATACCCACCATCCTCAGTAGCAATCATCACACGCTGAGATTTGCATTCTCTCACAAAATGTCCTCTTCCCTTACAACGACGACAAATAATATCACTTGTGTGCCTTGTTGATGCCTTGGAAGAAGAAGAGCTCTGCGCAGGCCCGACAGGTGTGCTCTTGGCAGATAGTGGTGGTTGTGCCTGCTTTCTTGTATCACGGTTGGAGGTGGCACCTGATGGAGGTGCTGGTGCAGTGGAAGTAGAGGATGCACGTGGTGTCCATGATGAAGATCGACCTGCAGAAAAGTTAGTTCGCGCCAATGCTTGTCGATCCTGCACTTCACGTTCAACTTTACAAGCAAGATGGAACAAACGAGTGATATTATTATACTCCTTATACTCTAGAATGGTCTGAATCTCTCTTTTTAATCCACCCATAAAACGCGCAAGCATAGCTTCATTCTCCTCAACAATACCACATCTAATCATGCCAGTTTGTAATTCCTGATAATATTCTTCTACATAATTTTTTCCTTGTCTCAAACGCTGCAATTTTTGAATTAATTCACGTTGATAATATGGTGGAACCCAACGAGTACGCATAGCAGTTTTCAAAGCAGCCCAAGTAGCTGGAATAGGATATAATCTATAATGTTCAGACCACCAAACACATGCAAAGCTAGTGAAAACACAAATAGCAGCAGGAACATGTCTCTCGTCAGGATATTGTAAACATGTAAATCGTTGTTCAGTTTCTAACTCCCAAGTAAGATATATATCAGGAACATATCTACCGTCAAATGGTGGAATATTCAATTTCAGTTTAGGAAGATGGTCATGATCTTGTACCTGAGGGAGAGCCCTACCATTGTGATTATTTGCATGTGGACGACCTGGTGGTTGTGGTGCTGGTGGTTGCACGTAGTTCTGATTTTGATCAACCTCATCCTCGTAATCTCCCGCATAATCATCCTCCTCCACATCAGCAGCAGGAGCCATAGAAGTATCAACAGCAGCACCAACAGTTTGGCCAGGCTGAAGAAGGACACGGCTCGCTCGGCAGAGGGCTGTTTCGCGACGTGGAGGTAGTAGTAGTAGTAGTTGTTGTTGTTGTTGCAGAGGTGCGGCAGGTGCAACCAGTGGTGGAAGACGCACAAGCAGTTCATTAAATCTGTTATCGAGCTTTGTTTCGAACGTCTTCTCAAGGCCAGTGATCTTCTCCATGGCCTCTTCAAAATTGTTCAGAACATCTTGCACCTGTTCAGTCATCAGTTGCTGAAACTTATCATGAAGCTCCTTGTTCGTTATGTTCTCCCAGTCAATCTCGTCGGCTTGTGATCCTGGCATGGTTAGCAGCAATAGAAACACACAAGAATAGGATCCTACAGACTACTAACAAGTGGTGGTGGTGGTGGGTGTCACAAATCCGTCAAGCAAATCTCAAATTCTTACTAGTTCTTACCCAGCAGCAGGCGGTGATCGGCAACCGATGTAGTCAAAACTCTCAAAGCTTGGATAGAGCGATTACCAGGAGAGTCAAACGCACGATGTAGATGTATGTGGAGCTGGGAAGGCTTATAATATGGTAGCAAAAAGGGTCAGCAATAATCAATTCAGATATGCAAAGTTGAATAAACGCTCAATGACGGTACTGTGCTGGTCCTAGGCTAGACCATACTAAAGACGCGAGCCTAGAACACTAACAAAATCACGGCGCTGCACATAAACAAGGGAGGAGCATACTCTGATTTTTTTTTCTTTTTTTTCACTTTTTTCCTCTTTTTCTTTTTTGCTCCGCAACAATATTTTTTTTCGAGAAAGTCTAAAAATGTCCTAAAAACTGCCTAGCCAGAATTTTCCAGACTTATTTTTTTTGAAACTGGAACTATTTTTCTTTTGCGGATGGCTCGGAAGTTGGGGAGTCCTACTCTGTCACGACTCGGAGTATCGCGTGATCTGGAAATCGAAAACAAAGCAACAATTACTAGACTCGGACTAGGACTGGTGGCGGAGATGAATCTGGTGGAATCTCGGAGTGGTGGCGGAGATGAATCTGGTGGAACTCAGACTGGTGGCGGATATATGTTGCATCTAGACTCGAATTGGCGTGATGGCGACTGATATTTGGTGGCGTATATGGACTCGGATTGGCGGTGAATATGTGGTGGTGGTATATGGCAGCGGCGATGATGATGATGCGGTGGTGATATATGGCAGCGGCAATGATGATGATGCGGTGGTGATATATGGCAGCGGTGACGTGACAACCTGTGAACAGAACTCGAAACTCTAAAGGACTAGACGCTAAGACCAGCAACTTGACATGACGATGCAACCGCAAATTCAACAAAGCAAATAGAGAAAAGATTATGCAAAGGCTCAGATTGGTTCGGATAGGATGAACTAACCCTAATTTTTTTGGCTTTTTTCGTGGACTATAGGTATGAAGAATAGACTCGATCTAAACTACGAAAAACTGTAAAATTTCACCAAGCAACCTGGAAATCTGATACCACTTGATAGAGGCAAAGGTGTCCCGATGTTTCGATGAGATGGTGGCTATCGTTTTCTGTGGGAGTCGACCTTGACGATCCGACTACGAACGTGCGAGACGTCGCACCTTAGCAATCGCTAAACCAACTTTCGAGGGTTATTGACCACGCCGGAGCATGATCAACCGGACCACGAGGGCCTATTTCCTGCGAGCAAACGAAGAACAAGCAAGAAACTAAGATTGCAATCTGGATATTGCGAATATAAAGAGGAAAACTTTATTAATGAAGGTGGGGTTCTGTGATGCCTTGGTCTGGTCGTTGAACACAAACGAAGTACGCGAAGTTGCAGCTATGGTGAACTTTTAATCTAAACAAAACCCAAAGTCTAAACGACGCCCTAAGGGCTGTATATATGGAGGAAGAGGGGGGAATTTTGTAACGCCCACGATGCGGCTATATCTCCCACGTGTCGAGGCACGACTTAGAGGCATAACCGCATAGTGGTTTTGTCGCAAGAAGGGTCATCTTCACACAATCCCATGTAATGAACAAGAATGGGATAACGAGAGTTGGCTTACAATCGCCACTTCACACAATACATAAATATAATTCATACATCATCCAAAATCCACACATAGACCAACTACGGTCAAATCCAAAAGAAAATAAGATAACCCCAAAAGCTAGATCCCCGATCATCCCAACTGGGCTCCACTACTGATCATCAGGAAAAGAAACATAATAACGCCCACGTTCCTCGTCGAACTCCCACTTGAGCTCGGTTGCGTCATTTGCACTGGCATCGTCGGCACCTGCAACTGTTTTGGTAGAATCTGTGAGTCACGAGGACTCAGCAATCTCACACCCGCGAGATCAAGACTATTTAAGCTTATAGGAAAGGATGGTGTAATGAGGTGGAGTTGCAGCAAGCACTAAGCATATATGGTGGCTAACATACGCAAATGAGAGCGAGAAGAGAAACAGCGGAACGATCGACAACTAGTAATGACCAAGAAGTGATCCTGAACTCCTACTTACGTCAAACATAACCTAGAAACCGTGTTCACTTCCCGGACTCCGCCGAGAAGAGACCATCACGGCTACACACGCGGTTGATGTATTTTAAATAAGTCAAGTGACAAATTCTGTACAACCGGACATTAACAAATTCCCATCTGCCTCATAACCGCGGGCACGGCTTTCGAAAGATAATACCCTGCAAGGGTGTCCCAACTTAGCCCATCATAAGCTCTCACGGTCAACGAAGGATAAACCTTCTCCCAGGAAGACCCGGTCAGTCTCGGAATCCCGGTTTACAAGACATTTCAACAATGGTAAAACAAGACCAGCAAGACCACCCGCTGTGCCGACAAATCCCGATAGGAGCTGCACATATCTCGTTCTCAGGGCACACCGGATAAGCTAAGCGTACATGTACCAACGTAACCCAAGTTGCCAAGGGACGGTCCCGCACGGTGCTCTAGTTTGGACCAACACTCGGAGGAGCACTGGCCCGGGGGTTTAAATAAAGATGACCCTCGGGCTCGCGAAAACCCAAGGGAAAAAGGCTTAGGTGGAAAATGGTAAAACCAAGGTTGGGCCTTGCTGGAGGAGTTTTATTCAAGGCGAACTGTCAAGGGGGTCCCATAAATCACCCAACCACGTAAGGAACGCAAAACTCAAGGAACATAATACCGGTATGACGGAAACTAGGGCGGCTAGAGTGGAACAAAACACCAGGCATAAGGCCGAGCCTTCCACCCTTTACCAAATATATAGATGCATTAATTAAATAAGAGATATTGATTCCAAAATATCCATGTTCCAACATGGAACCAACTTCAACTACCTGCAACTAGCAACGCTATAATAAGGGCTTAGCAAAAGCGGTAACTTAGCCAAACAACGGTTTGCTAGGAAAGGATGGTTATAGGCTTGACAAGGCAATATGGGAGGCATGATATAGCAAGTGGTAGTTAGCGCAGTATGGCAATATAACGAACAACTAGCAAAGCAAAGATAGAAGTGATTTCGAGAGTATGGTCATCTTGCCTCCAAGGTTCTCAGAGTTGTCGAAAGCTTGATCCTCGTAAGCGTACTCAACAGGTTCCTCATTCACGAACTCGTCTCTCGGCTCTACCCAAAACAAGAACACCAGCAACGGAACCACAATCAATCACGAGAAATGCACAAGCAACATGATGCAAAACATGTATGATATGCGAGATATGATATGCGATGCATATGCGTGCTCCGGAAGAAAAATGATGAACAAGGCAGTAACTTGGCAAACCAAGCATGCCAGTGGAAAGATGAGATGATTTCGGTTGAAATCGATATAAAGATCACCGGAAACGGATGCACGGTTTGCAAATGGCAAGCAAAACAAGAATGACACGAATCTGCGATTAACAGCATGATAGCACTTAGAATACATCAAAAAACTATGCTACAGCACTCCAACATAGCAACAAAGCATATGACAGTAATCTATAGGAGATGCTTGACAAAAGATGAACACTGAGCTATGGCTAGATCACACCACAGTAGGTTCAAACAAGCATGGCAAAAGTGCAAAAGATAACAGGTTCACAGACTTGGTGAAATTACTGGACATGGCAGAAACAGCATCAGGTAGCAATGATCAGAGCACGAAATCAACATGCTAAAGGAACTTAGCATAACAAAACGAGGCATGGGATGAATCTACTAAATGCATATGACAAAAGTTCCTTGCTGACTATAAGCCAAAAAGGCCTAGAAGATATGATGGCAACCATGTAAACATAGCAAGTTTCGTTAACAGGTTTCAGACTTAGCAGAAAACAGAGCATGGCAGAAACAGTATTATGAAGGTATCTTGGTGAGCTTGAAGCACTCACCACAAAGCAATGCATGAAAAAACAAGCATACCTACAGCAATATGGCATGTTGATGAAGCTATCCATGGCAAGAGTAAATACATAGCATTAAAGGATCAACTACAACAAGCTTGGCAAAATTGAATAACACGTAAACAATCAGCCAGGAACATTTTGTAGCAAAAGTAGAGCAAGATTGAGTCATGCTAGGATACTCCATAATTGCAAACAGGGGCATGGATGGATAGAGCACAAATATATCTACAAAACATCCTTACTGAACATCTCCAAAAGGAGCATGGATCTCTCTGTGGACACATGGATACATAGCAACAAAATAACAGCAGTCACAGACTTGGTAAAATTACTAAGTCCCTGAAATCAGAAACATCACGAAGCCAAGTTTGCATGCTTGTGCTAGTCACCACAGAGATAAAAAAAATACATAGCATACACCACTGTAAAGATGGCATGGCATACATTAAAACACATGTAGAGCTCATGCCCATAAGATGCACAGATTAAATGCAACAAAAATAACAAAATCCTAAGTTCTGATAAGTAACAGCAGTTAACAGCAATTAGCACACTTGCACCCGAGATTTGGGCATCAAGATGGAATCAAATGAACATGCTGCAATGGAACAAAATGAAGAGCATCTCGTGGCAAACATTGCGATATATTACACGCACGAAACGGAGCTATATGCAGAGAGTTGTGATGCGATGAACATGAGCATGTATTGCAAATATTTCATGACACTATTTCGGGGAGAGGGGAGAGAAGTCAACCCTAGGCGATTTCAGGTCGGATCGGGCCGGCCGAGCTCGAGCTCGCCAGAGAAGATGGAGGGGAAGGGCGACGCGGCGGCCGGAGGAGAGGAGGGCTCGGGGAGGCGCTCGGGCGGCGGGGCAGCGCGGAGGGGGAGCAGCGACGGGCGGCGCAGGCGGGCACCGAGGC